>NW_027121376.1:0-240451 GCF_030686945.1 Centruroides vittatus | reverse complement strand
CAGTTTGTTTATTCAACACTGTTGAATACTTAATTTCAATGTTTGTGATAATAAAATTTTAATTAGTAATCAGAAGCTGAATAACTTACTGTAATACGAGTTGGCTTTGAATGTTTACAGATAAAAATATAATTAAAACATTATCAACTGTTGTGATTAATTTTTATAATTTGTTGTCTTTTTAGGATCCGAACAAACGTCTACAAGAAGGAGACATCAGAATACACAGTTTTTTTGCCGATGTCCCTTGGCCCGAACCAGTCCCACTTGACTGATTCAATGTATATTAATATATTGAATCAGTCAAATGTGATCAGTCATATATTAATATATTCAAAAAATTGTTTTTTCAAAATAATATTTATTATATGATTTTGTTAATTATAATTAATTAAACTTTAATTGTATCTTTAAATGATTTCTACTAATCATTTCGAATTAAACTTAATTGCGCTTGATCGTCTTTGGTAGTTCGTGTGTTGAATATCGTACGATAAGCATTCTTATTGTGTGGTGGATATTAAAAATAATTACGTAAAATTTGTATGGCTAATTGTCTGAACAAGCGCGAGTAAAGACGAGGATAAAGAACACAAGAATAGCTAAATCCTGTATTAATAACAAAAGATATATAAAAAATACAATAAATACACATGTTATTCAATTGTTTATAAATTAAATACAGTAGTAGCAATTGTCTTCATATTGGCAGATGTTAATGGAATTAGGCTTAATTGTCTTTGAAAAAGGTTATTCATCACGTCAAAATTCTAGCAGCTTACATGTTTACGATATATACAACTTTGAGGTTTCTAGACCTTAAGGTCTAGAAACCTCAAATTTTCAACTTAAGCTTTTCTCGTTACAAGTGAGGTGCTGGCGAAACTTCTGGATCTATTTCTCAAAGTTCGAGGGAATTTCTCAAAGTCCCATGGTTTTATTTCTGTTCTACGGCTTAATTTTATGTTTATAAAAATAAAATTGCATGAAAAGAATGAATTTTGTTCAAAATGTTTTCTAAAATAACAAAATCTCAAATTAATGCCAATTGAAACTTTTTATAACGATTTTACTAATGTATGCAATAATAAAAACATCCTTCGCAAATACATTAGCTATGCTTTTCTCGTTGCATCAGAAAGTTTAAAGAAAGTTGATTATCTCAATGTCTAATTCTGTAACACCAAAACTCTATAATTGAGTCTATAATTGGTCACATAGAAAATTTAACATTAAAGAAAAAGTGATAACTTTAAGTGATAGAAATGGATTAGAATTTTAAAAAATGTTTTAAAATTATTTTGTAAATAAGACTGTTTCAGTTTAAAACAATGAAAGTTAAAAATAAATACAGTATATACTTCAATTTCCAGTTTATTTGCAAAATTTGCATAATATTATCCAAAATTTTATTTCGTTATAAATTTAATGTAAGTGGGACAACTTTTTTGCCAAATTAGTGTTTTATTTTGAAATGAAGTTTTTTGTTCATTGTTTGTTCATCTTGGAAATGTTAGGTTGTGGACAGAGTCCGAATCCCTTCTTAAACGTTTTTTACATTATAAAAATTGGCTTTACGTACACCTTAATATTATTGAATAAATTATTCATTTGAATTGAAAAAAGTGGTTTTTGCGATTTTTTTCAATTCAGCAAAAGTGGTTCCTAAATGGCATGTTTCCCTCTGGATAGCCAACTTTACAGGGGCCTGAAAACGGTGTCTTCTGTACATGCGTCGCTATTGTGCTGGAAAGTTGCCATTCGTAGTTTAGCTTAAAAAATAATTTAAAAACGAAAACATGACAAAACATAATTTAAAATAAATTTATTGATATAAAATCATATTTTAAATGATTACAAGTAATAAGAAGAATGAGAAATAACTATAAAATACAGTGTTATAAAATCAAACGTGAATGTACTGTGTATATATGTACTGAATGTACTGAATATAGATAACAATAATAAAATACATTTCTAAAACTTTTAGCATAAAACTTTATTTCTTTTATTACGTATTATTTACAGACAAATTATCTATCATATAACAAAAAATCGAGACGAATCACGTGACACGCGCCACAGTTCGGTGTACAGAGCTAAATGTCCTTAAGAACAGCTGTTTATCAAAGTTGGCGGGTTATTCCCATGAAAGTTTCAGGGGAAGACAGGTTCCTAGACAAATGTTCATCAGTTACCGTAAAAACTCGAACATATCACAAAATTTTGAATAATGTATTCTCTTTCAATAAAGGGGGACTGCAAAAATAGTCCAAAATATAAAATTCTATTGGGTGTATAATTTCAAAATTTGCTGCGGTCATAAACAACATCCAATAGAACGTAAAATAAGCTTTGCCTGAGTTATCTCATCCACAAGAAAAATAGAAATAGATTTTTGAAAATTGGACGAAATAGATTGTCAACGGGCGTAAGAATTACGTCATGCTTGACTGCTTAACTCGTCATATGGGCGGTAAGTTAAGCGTACAAAAATTCGATTCATTTAAAAAAATATTTTTACAAAAAAATTTGTAAAATAGATTTGTCGCGAATGTAGGAAATAAATAATACGACGAACTAACGGATTTGAATGTTTATAATGTCAATCGGAAAAATCATGCTTTGACTCTGACTCGCGGTAGACATGACAAAATTTGGAAATGTAGCATTCTTTTGAGAGCAAAACTGTCGTATTGTAAATAATGAAGACATTAAAAAAGTCTTAGCCGTTAGAAAAGAAAATACCATCGTTTGACGTACGAACGAAATTTTCAAAGTTGGATCAACACATGCGGACAGAAGTGTCAAATTGATTAAGCCTATCAAATTAAAAATTTAGGGGAAAGATCCTTTGAAACGCCAGAAATTCAAAAACAAAAAATGTTCGCTTCTCTCTGCAAATCTGTTAATCCTCTGTGTCGGTTTTCGGTTGTCTCAGACTTCATTTTTTTCCTCCAAACTGTCTGACTTCCGGCCAGTCCGATTGCTGCTGGATAACTGGTAATGTAGACTAAACTTAAACGTTTTTGTTTTTGTCCAAGAGAAGTTTTCTGCCAGAATTATGACTCAAAAAACGGTTTGTTACGTGAAAGCGACCTATCTCAGTGTCGACAACCACACTCAGAATACGCTCTCACCCCTCGTTCACTT
Organism: Centruroides vittatus; assembly: GCF_030686945.1. Taxonomy (NCBI): domain Eukaryota; kingdom Metazoa; phylum Arthropoda; class Arachnida; order Scorpiones; family Buthidae; genus Centruroides; species Centruroides vittatus. The sequence goes on along the minus strand of NW_027121376.1, from coordinate 237,298 downwards.
TGACAAGAAGGAAATACGCCTTCGCTTTTCTCTTTGTCGGCAGTCTTACACAAAACAGTGTCGTGTGCGAGAGATGTAAAAATGTACGGTATTTGCTCTTACGATGTCTGACATTTTCACATGCCACTTGCTTATCTGCTAGCTGCAAATATGACAACAGAGTTGTAATGATATTGGCATAAGTATAGCTAATACAGGATCCGAGTCTTGAAGCAATGCGCTCTTCTGCCAGCTTGAAAAAAATTAGATAATTAGTTCCTTGAAATAATAGATAACCGTGTGTCTCGATATTAGTGATTAAAGTAAATTCGGACGAAGAAATCGTTTCCATCGAGAGAGTTTTACACTTTCTATCTACGACGCAACAAGCGACATAGCAACATAGCTTTCAAAAAAGTACTGTAAATAATACAATCATAACATTTTCGAAAAGAATAGTCTTGTTCACAGAGAGCCAGTTGCTCCCCATTATCTTCACAACCTTCATACTGATGGTTGGTTATCAAGTGGACTACCCATACATGAATTTATCATAGGACCGACAATTAAACATGTTATTAGAAGCACATGACATTCAAAAATGTAAAGCCGGATTAACTATAATGAAAACGAATACAATCCATATTGGAACAAAAAGGGAATATTAATTAATATAGCAGGATTTATCCATGTTGCAATATACTCATTTATGACTAGTAGACACGCTAGTCATAAATCATTATATTGCAAAATGGATAATTTAATTAAAATAGAGTTTATAAGATCATCTATTTATAAAATAAACATCTGCAGAATGAATATTGTAGCCAGGTTCTAACCAAGCGGAATTATTGCTAATTGAAAACCTTCTGTTATAACTGAGTCGGAATACAGGTTTACAAGCCCATATATTTAGTGAAAAAATTCTTACCTACTTTTTGGGGAGAAATTATAATTAATTGAATTTTCAAAAGCATTGTCATTGTTCTAAAATGATTTCGTTTAAAATATATTTTATTAAAATTTTTTAACACCAGGAAAGCGGATCGAATCCGGCTGAAGAACTCTCGGAAGATATTTATGGGCGATCTGTCTTAAATATGTCGGGTTCTTGAAGTCAGATGAACTCCAGCAATTTTTCGGGAAGTGTTTCATGTGGGAAATATGTGATGATAGTAAAACATTATTAAATAAATATATATTTTGCATACAACTAAATATTTATTCTTTTCAATGTTTATATAACGCATAAAATTTAAACGCACTTATGAGAGAATCTTGTATAAATATTGTTTTAAAATATACTTAAGATTGTTAATTTTGAGAAATTAAGAAATTAAACAAAGGTCAGTCAGTTACAAAGGAATTTAATTAATAATATTTAATGTGTTACAATAGTCAAGTGTTTTTGACCAATAAATATCTAGCTTACCCGTTGTAGTCGCTGTCAGAATAGCAAAAACGTTTTATACTTCACCTTTTTTAATATACAAATTAAATAAATGTTTAAATCGCGGAAATTTTAACGTAGCAAAGTTATTAGATTTTAATGCTGATTTTAATTAAAGTGTTTGTCGTGTTAAGCAAAAACACCAAAAACCTGTAAATTTTGCTCCCGTGAAAGTCAAATATCGTAAGTTTTTGCGGAAGAAATATTTAAATCACCCGCACGGAAACGAAATAACGATATTATTTATTTATAAGGCATTTGTTTTCAGAATTCTTAACGTTGTAATTGAAAAAATAACAAATAATTATTTATTGTGACATGGTCACAATGCCAAGCGGCAATTTCTAATCATATTTTTAATTTATTTAATTTAAAATATATTCTCTCTACTGTCTCGCCTCCGTATATCATAATTTTCCTGTTAGCAATACAGTTGTTGCCTGTCATCGATTTAACTCCTTTCAGCGAAAATGTTTTCAATGGAAATAACGTGACTTCCGCCTTGTATCAGAAGTTCATATGTAGTTAATCGAGGGAGCAGGTCTCAATTAACTATATATGAACTTCCGATGCGATCAACTCCTAGTCTTTTCATATCTGATCTCGACTTTCATCTACCTAACTGCGTTCTCGGGACAAAGGTAGGCCAGACAGGCAGACGACAGTGGACATTTCTAAATCTACAAGTTTTTAAATTGCAGCCCAACAATATAGAAAAAATAGTTCCAGAAGATGCTACCATTGCTCCATTTAAGTCGAATCCTACTCAAATCTACTTCGTTTATGAAAGTCTTCGAATATCCAAACTCTAACAAATTGGATTCTACCTCGTCTCTCTGGTGATGAGTGAACGACTACAAATAAAAAGCAGAATGGTTCGTTTCTATAGAAAGACAGACACGGAAACCCCGCAATTCTGTCAAAAGTCTAAATTTTTAGCATTAAACCAAGTCGCGACGCAACAATAGAATTTCGATAATGGTCTTTCGCTTTGTTGGAATGCGATTATTCAGTGAATTGTTTCCATTGTTATCTGAGTTTTGCTGTAGATAAAGCGATTATTTTGGGTAAGTTTAGTCCCTAATGTTTCTAGATTTAGGTACTTTTTTTTAACATTATTAAGTATTAAATCACAATTAGCAGCGATAACTTTCACAGAACGAATCGTTGTGTGGTTTCTTCAAAGTGAAAAATAGAACCTTTAACTTATTTTGGGGAAGTGCATGTAATCATTTCATTGTTCATTTTCGTCAATCAAATCGAATTGTTAGAGCAAACTCGAATAAAAAATTCTGTTATTTTTCCATTATAATTTTGTGTGTATTACATATTACAACCCAGATGACATTATTATAATTAATCTAACCTTTAATGAATTAGAATAGATGAGTTTATTTAATTTCTTTTAGAATATTTTCATTAGTTTTAATGATAGTCGACAGAATAGCATAACTTTTACAAACCATAGAACTGTTATTATTATAATATATTTAATACATAATAATTGAATGAATAATTTTAACGTTTTTGTTTATTATCCCATTACAACTTTATATTCATTTGGGATTAGAAGTTGGCATAGATTAAAATATTTACAATTCTGAAGAAACAAGAAATCTTCACATCCTCTGGAACAAAACAGTCTTTTCGGGCGGAATCGAGCTTCTGTGGATCCTCAGACTCTTTTGACACCATTGTATTTTTTTCTTTTTTAATGCTACTCTTATGCGAACGAATAATATCAATAGAGTTTATAATTTATTTAAACAAATTCAAATTCGCGTCATCGTATAAAAAGTAAACTCAGCTAAATTCAAAGTTTTACTTGTTGACGCTAAACTACTTGTTAGTGTGAGAAGCAAGCAATTAACTAAGTAATAATTAATTAAAATAGTAGTTTAATTCGATTTTAACCTTTTTTCCTCCGGGAAGAAAAGGATGACGAAGCAAAACTAACCGATGAGACACTCGATTTTGTCATCGATAAGAGGATTGAGAGTCGGGTTACTTCGAACAATTATTACTAAGGTCACAAGACAAATCATGAGCAATGTTCCCTCTGATCTGCGCGGCTACGCGGCCGCGCCTTTTCAAATTGTTGCCGCACACAAGAATTAATGTGTCGCGCAGGCGAGCACGCACACTGATTTGAATTGTTGCTTACTTATTTCTCACTTTGCAACATGATTATTGCTATGTATATTTCCATTAAATACATTAAAGAATTGACAAAAAATAATTTTTTGTATGGAAGTATGTTTTAAAATGAATTTTAATCTCTACTTTATAATTAATTATTTTAATTTGTATAGGAAAAAATAAGATTTTATATATAGATATATATATATATATATGGTCACAAAAATTTTTTGCTCAGAATCTGCTCAGCAAAAATTTTTTTGTTCCGAGAAGTCCACGTTCCGCTCAGCTACAAAAACAATTAGAGGGAACGTTGTAATCATGATCTTAAGTGACCTCTCGCTAATGATTCACTTGTTTGACACCTACTATAAACGTTAGAAGGTAGAATGAGTAATAATACAAGATGGTAAAAGGTCTGACGAAACGTTCGATTTGTGACAAGTTAATATAAACAATTACTAGACACAAATTTAACTAAGAACTAGTTATAGCATCCGATGCATTAGTCAGTTTTCCCAAAACGAGTATAAAAATGGGTCCGGACAGTCAGCAGCGGACATCAACGGGAAACCAGGAATCGTCCCACCATACAGCGGCCCATAGTCTGCCATAATCGCCGACAGTCCACCTCCGATATTCAGCTAGATCGGCAAGTGTCTACCGATTCACCCGCATAAGCCAAGAGATATGAACGACCCGAGGTATTGACAGTCTTGGAAACTCTCTCTCTCATAATTCTAAGTTAGTAGAAGTTTAGTCTATATATATAATCGAGACGAGTTGATAATAATAATAATAATAATAATAATAATAATAATAATTAGCGCAAAGCCCAAACGGTTAGGAGTTGAAAGTTGAAATTTGGTACACAGTTAGGGTACATCACGAGAACGCACACTAAGAAGGGATTTTTTGAAATTTCTCTCCACGGGGGACAGGGACAGGATTAACTCTTAACACTTCAATCAACGATGGAAGTGTTACGTAACAATGGAAGTGTTAAGAGAAAGCGTCGTGCAAGACGCAGATGCAGTTTTCTTTTTCGTTTTTGTGGGAAATCGAACATATTTTTAGACCTATCTAAACATTCTGTAATTAGTCTGGAAACAGGGAGGACCCAATTCTTGCATTCTGTGAAAATGGGTAAGGTTGACTATACCGTAATAATTTTCATATTCGCTAAAACGGTTAGGAGTTGAAAGTTGAAATTTGGTACACAGTTAGGGTACCAGATTTAAGTACCAAAGTGTTAAGTAACAATGATAGTGTTAAGTAACAATGGAGAATGAGAGAAAGCGACGTGCAAGATTTACGGGAGCTTGAAAAAAAAAAAGAAAAAGAAAAAGAGTAGGGACATATGTTGGAACATATTCGATTCTCGAATTTAAACAAATTAGTTTGGTTTTTCTCGACCTTTCTTCTTTATGATATTCGATGAAAATCGAAGGATATAATCAGAACACGTCGTGAAAATCGAACAATATTAGAACATTCGATTTTCAAATTCGACCTTTCTTTAGAAATACTTTGTTGATGAAATTACTCTTTTTCTTCTGACTATAATGTGATAATCTTAATCTTCGCTATCGTTACTTTTGCCCGAGCAAAGCCGGACCTACCTGCTAGTTCTAAGATAATACGACAATAATAACTCCGGTCGAACGTCAACCGAATATCGACAATCGGACGTTCGAGCCGAATAGGCAACAGTATTGTCGTTTCCTAGTTGAACTGTATTGTTGTAATTTAGTCTTGTAGTATATCATCTGTGACCGGGGGGTCGGCACCTCTTTGGTGTCACGTCAGAACTGACACCACCGTGTCTCAGCTGACACGGAAGCTGCGGCGGTTCCACGAACGGACGCGCGAGCGGTCGCGTTTAGGGCGATCGGATTCGGGATGGACGACGAGACAATACCCCGGAAATAACAGAGGCCATTTTAACAAAACCATAACGTATATTTATTTTAAGCATAATTTATGTACATCATCAAGGGTCTTGCGACGCGATTTAGAGAAAGAGAGAGCTTACAGACGAGTTCGCGTGGCGATAAATACCTTGTTGAAAGGATGTTCGTGGATTCAGTCAGGCGGAGGGACACGTTCTGGTATCGACGAAAGTCTTAGTCCAGGCGTTTTGGCACTAACGGCGATTTCGGTCACGGCGTTTGGCACTAACGACGTTTTCGGTGTCGATATCACTAATCCACGGGATCCGACACAAAAACCCAGGGAGATAGCGCACCACGTAAAAGTTATCACTGCGCGAGAGGCGATCCGAGCGGCAACTGCGCGAATTCTCGTAGTATTGTTGTTCTTTTCGATGCACTTAAGGGCGAAGGTGATGAGAATTGCATCTGAGAACTAAACAGAGAATACGTTCTCATGTGGAAAGTTGACAGTTAGTCGTTAGGCAAGTGACAACAAGACGACAATTATGACGTCATGGAAAATATACTGTAGGTCCATAATTCAGACACTTACATCACCCCGGCGTTTCCAAAATCGTGCTTGTTCTTCATGAGCAAGATCGATTTTAAATTCTGATTAACTCTCTGTCTCTATTTTAAGAATGTTACAATTAAAATAATACAATTAATCAAAGAAAGCATTAATATATTTGCGTATTGCTGGTAGTGTATGACTTACAGAGAAAATATTGACTCTCTCTCTCTTACTTGTTAGTTATGATAATGCGGTCAAAATAAACCACAAACGTAAATATACGGTAAATATAAGTATCAATGTTTATTGTAGTTAAAGGTCGAATACATATGTCAGTAGTAAATACAAAATGGATATTATAAACAAAGGGAAAGATTAGATGGAAATGGCATTAATTACGTGATTTATATGATATGTTTAAATATTCTCTCTTACTATTATATCTCTGAATGATTTGATTTCCCTGAGAAAATTAGTAATGATTAAGAGCATAAGGCGAGGAGGAATGAGATCGAGGAGTTCGACACCGGATTCGACTACTTCGCTGGGGTCAAGGCATTACCCAGAGTTGATTGGGTACCGGACCTCGGCTTCTAAGAGCATAAGGAGGCGTGGTTCTGGTTGCTCTTCCGATTCCGGTTGAGTAGTTGGTCGGAGAGTAGGTTCTACTGGTCTTTCCTCGATCGGTTCTTCCTCTTCCGATTCGTCATCTATCTCAGCGGTTTCTTCGGGGTGTTGGGTAGCTTCGGTTAAAATAAATTCATCCCATGGATCGACATTAAGTGGACTATCTAATGATAAGGATTTGGGAGTCGTTTGAGTAGCAGGGAGAGGCTTCTGTCTTTCGAATTCGAGCTGTGCCGTACAGGGTTTTAAGTGATTGGCATGAACTTGAAGTTGTTTCTTGGTTTGGATATTTTCGATAATAAAGGTGACAGGACTTAATTCCGTTATTATACGGAAAGGGCCTGACCATCTTGGAGCGAGTTTTTTCTTTAGGCCTTGAGAAATAACGACCGCGTTGAGAAATACACGGTCCCCTACATGATACGTAGGTAATTTATGAGTACGTCGGTGGTATGCCTGACGTTCGTTCGCTGCTCGTTTGGCATGCTCCTGTGCTATCCGGTGCGCACTGGCCATTTTTTTTTTTTTTTAACTCTTTCCGCCCTGTGGGCACTAAGAGGGCCTCTTTTAGTAGGCCCATTATGGGTTCGGCCAGGCCCACAATGGGGCGACCAGGTGGTGAGGGACGGGGCCCGACATATCCAAACGGACCACCCCCCGAAAGATTCCTGGGGATTATTCGACCCGCTCGGATTCGATCCCGGGTCCCCCAGAGCGGTAGGCTGCCACCTTTACCGCTCGGCCATCCGGCTGCGCACTGGCCATTCGAAGGTGTAGTTCCGCTTCTTGTTGTTTATCTCTTCTCCTTTGTAAGGCGCATCTTTGACAATTTTGACAATAAACTGTGATATCTTTATTCATAGTTCGCCAGTAAAACAAGGATCGATGTTTTTGCTTCATTTTCTGTGCTCCCAAATGACCTCCAATCGGAGAGTCATGATAAATATGTAAAATATAAGGTATTAGGACTGATGGTATAACTAGCTGCTTGAGAGAATCTCCTTGCATAACAGATTGTCGGTGGTAAAGTGCTCCTTCCTCATCTAGGAAAAATTGGTTTTCAAAAGGGGGATCTAGAGCTGATTCGTCTTCCAGTTTTTGAATGATAGGATTCCATAGTACATCCTTTCTTTGAAGGTCTCGAATTTGCGTCTTTGAATAAATGGGTTCCAATTCTGTCGCTTCTCCGATCTGACGAATTAGGATAGAGCTTAGTGCATCCGCATTTTTATGGCAATTTCCCGCCCTATGTTTGACTTCAAAATCGAATTCCTGTAAGAAGATTATCCAACGGGCGATTCGGGAGTTGTGACTAGAATCTTTATTACTAATGAGCCATCTTAAAGGGCGGTGATCGGTAATAATTGTGAACTTCCTTCTATATAAATAAGGATTAAAATATTTAGTGGCCCAGACAACTGCTAAGCATTCCTTTTCGGTGGTGCTGTAATTCTTTTCTGCTTTCCGAAGTATGCGACTGACATAGGCTATAGGCATGTCTCCTCTGTCATCCTCCCGGGATAATATTGCTCCTAGAGCGTCGTTAGAGGCGTCTGTAGCTAGGAGGAAGGGTTTAGAAAAGGCCGGGGACTTTAAAAGTGGAGCGGAAGTCATTATTTCCTTGAGTCTCTCAAAGCTACGCTTATGTTCATCCTTCCACTGGAAGAGGACATCGTTTTTTAATATATCGGTTAACGGTTTTGCGATAGCTGCATACGAATCGATATGGCGTCGGTAGTATCCGGTTAATCCTAAGAATGACTTGATGTCATGTTTGTTTGTGAGTCTGGGGAAGGTTAAGACGCAGTCGATTTTATCGGGATCGGGTCTTATTCCTTCATCGGAGACATCGTGCCCTAAGAATTTGATTTGTCTTTGTAGGAAATGACATTTTTTTGGTTTTAGTTTTAACCCAGCTTCGGCGAGGCGTTGGAAGATTTGTTCCAAGTTAAATGGCTTTGAAAATCGGAGCTAAAAGTTAAGATATCGTCCATGTACACTAGACAGGTTTTCCCTTTCAATCCATGGAGAATGAAGTCGGCGTTGCCACGACGCTGGGGCTCCAGTAAGGCCCATAGCCATACGATTCTACTGGTAGTGGCCGTCAGGCGTAGAAAATGCTGATTTTTCCTTGTCTTTTAAGGCTAATTGCCAAAATCCTGATATTGTGTCCATAGTGGAAAAATATTTAGCTTGTCCCATCAGACTGAGCGCTTCTTGCACTAGAGGCAAGGGATAAGGGTCGGTTTTGGTAATTTTATTTAATTTCCGATAGTCAATCACAAGACGCCATGAATTTGGCTCTTTCTTTTTAACCAATAAAGCGGGTGCTGACCAGGGCAATTTGGAATGAGCGAATTCCATTTTCTAACAGTTCGTCAATAATTTTATTCATTTGTTCGCGCTGTGCATAAGGTATCCGATCGACGGTCGATGGCCGAGCGGTGAAGGTGGCAGCCTACCGCTCTGGGGGACCCGGGATCGAATCCGAACGGGTCGAATAATCCCCAGGAATTTTTCGGGGGGTGGTCCGTTCGGATATGTCGGGCCCCGTCCCTCACCACCCGGTCGCCCCATTGTGGGCCTGGCCGAACCCATAATGGGCCTACGAAAAGAGGCCCTCTTAGTGCCCACAGGGCGGAAAGAGTTAAAAAAAAAAAAAAAAAAAAAAAGGTATCCGATCTGATATATAGGGCTGTGTGTGAATCTCGTGTTCCACCACTTGACAATATCCCAAATCGTAGTCGTGTGTTGCAAAGACAAAATGATATGTATATAATAGATCTAAGATAAGTTGCTTTTGGTCCTTTCCAATGTGAGACCAGTGAAATAGTTGACTAAATTTCTCTCTTGAAAGCTTCGGAGTAGAGCGTGAATTGACTGGATTCAGAGCGAGGGTAGAGTCTTCTCTCGCTCCTACAAAGGTTCCAACACATTCACCTTTTGACAATTTTCGAGGCTAGGTGGAAAAATTAGTGATCCGAACTGGTACTTGTCCTCCCCTTTTCGTTTTGGCTAATATATCGGCGCATACTACTCCCTCTTGACTAAGGGTTGTGGATTCTATGATCCCGAGTTTGCCTCTCTGCTTTATTCCTGAAATTTTTGCCATAGTGACAAGTTCCGTTCTCGGGGGAAGATTACAGTCTTCTAACAAAATCACGTCTGGAGAGTGTTCTAAAGATGTAGGTTTAGACAAAGTGGCGTTGGGGATCGCATGTTAGGAGTTGATAAATGTACCCCGGCAATCCCTGCTTCCCGTCATCTGCGCGAGGGTCGTTGAAGACCTCACCTCCGGAGCCGACCGGAAGTTAATCTCCTCTCCCTCGGGCAGAATTAATTTTTCTCTCGCTAAACAAATCATAAACCCTTTGGCCGTAATGATGTCTCTCCCAAGGAGTCCATCGCAGAGCGTAGTTATGTGATCATCTACTATGTAACATAAATAAGAGAAGCGCAAAGGCCCAATCCCAATCTGGAATTGTCTAGCTCCATACGTTTTTATTCCATGGCCCGTAACGCTTTGAAATAATGTCTTTCCTTGTCTGGGGTTTAATTCAAGGTGAGCTACTCTCTCCGCCAGCGATTTAGATAAAAGTGTTACTTTGCAGCCAGTATCGATAGCCAATCGGGCAGGATATCCATTCATTTTACAAGCTAAACTCGGTTCTGAGTCTCGATGTAGAGACCTAATTGTTCCTCGGTTTTGAATTCTTGATGGCGCGTCGCTCCTCATCAGAGGGATATTCGGTTCGGACGACCGGAACCGAGATCCGGAATTCCTCGTATATTGGGAGTAACCCGATGCATGGCGGGAGTACTCTGCCACTTCTCGGAAGGGCCCCCTTTTTAATTTCCTCCTGTTAACTTTATTGATTCGCTCGTATGCCTGTCTATTAGGAGGGGCGGCGTTTCTTCTCATTCGGGGGTCTCCGTGACCTCTATATATCGTAGGTATATTTCTCGTACCGTATCGAGGCGGATATGCAGGTTCTCGACGGTCTCGATTCTCATTTCTCGCTCTCCCTCTAGCTACATCTCGGGTCCCTCGGGAGTTGTCGCTCGCTCGCCTGGGTAAGTATTGTAATCGTGAATCTAGGTAACTCTGAGAACGCCAAAAGGGCGGAGTTCTACGTCGGCCACCTTCCGAGGTTCCCAATTGTTTTAATTGCTCTTGAATATTCGCCAAGGTTTCCTCTAACCGATTCGGATTTGCAATGTTAGCCTCTTCCTTAGTATCACTTGGATTATTTATGGTTTCGATTATCGCTCGAGATCTTCCCGTTAGTTGTTCTATAGTTCCTTCGCTGATGGCGACTCGCACAGCCATATTGAATGTGTCTGGTTCCCTGCTCATTATGGGTCTCTTTATGCGATTATTTAGCCCACTAAGAAATTGCACTCTTAACTTTTCGTCTCGCTCTTTTTGTTGGCATCGCTTAATAACTGCTGCTTCTCGAGCATCCTGACTGGTATGTTCTATAACAGTTTCGGCGGCTAGAGTTTGTAAGCGTACGGCATACGTTTGTACGTCTTCGTCCCGTGCTTGTACACATGCATGGAATTTTTGAAGCCTCAAAGAATATGGAACTCTTTCGAATCTTTTAATCATGAGTTTCTTAAACTCGTCATGTTTCCACCGCTTCCATTTTCTCATCTTTCCAGGCAAAATCTCGGGCTATCCCGGTTAGTTTTAACTTAGCTATGCTTAAGCATTGCATTTTCGTCCAATTGGTCAATTTGGCGATCTCATCTATGGCCGCGAGATAATCCGTAACCTTTAGCCCATCCTCGCTGCCTGAGAATGAGGGAATTAAAGGGACAAGCGCTCCCAATCCACCGACGCCTACACCAATGAAGGCCTCTCCACGCGCGGGACCCTCTGCTCCACGCGCTGGTCCTTCTGCCCCTGCCTCCATCCTAGACTTGGTTCACAACTATTGATTCGAACTGTAGGGCCTACAAGGCCTCAAATATCCCACTTCTGAAACCAGTGTGACCGGGGGTTCGTCACCTCTTTGGTGTCACGACAGAACTGACACCACCGTGTCTCAGCTGACACGGAAGCTGCGGCGGTTCCACGAACGACGCGCGAGCAGTCGCGTTTACGGCGATCGGATTCGGGATGGAAGACGAAACAATGCCCCGGAAATAACAGAGGCCATTTTAACAAAACCATAACGTATATTTATTTTAAGCATGATTTATGTACATCATCAAGGGTCTAGCAACGCGATTTAGAGAGAGAGAGATTACAGACGAGTTCGCGTGGCGATAAATACCTTGTTGAGAAAATGTTCGTGGATTCAGTCAGGCGGAAGGCGACGTTCTGGTATCGACGAAAGTCTTAGTCCAAACGTTTTGGCACTAACGGCGATTTCGGTAACGGCGTTTTTGGGGCTAACGGCGTTTCGGTCACGACGTTTGGCACTAACGACGTTTTCGGTGTCGATATCACTAATCCACAAGATCTGACACAAAAACCCAAGGAGATAGCGAACCACGTAAAAGTTATCACTGCGCGAGAGGCGATCCGAGCTGCAACTGCCCGAATTCTCGTAGTATTGTTGTTCTTTTCGATGCACTTAAGGGCGAAGGTGATGAGAATTGCATCTGAGAACTAAACAGAGAATACGTTCTCATGTGGAAAGTTGACAGTTAGTCGTTAGGCAAGTGACAACAAGACGACAATTATGACGTCATGGAAAATATACTGTAGGTCCATAATTCAGACACTTACATATCTGTTTATTAAATATATTATTGTATATTAATGCCTGTCATACTTGAATACGACCGACACCTTATCTCGACCTCGCTATCCCCTCCACTCGATTCATCGCCATCCACTGATTCTGTGACAGACTCTTCCAGCCCTCGCCGGTAAGCGGGGTCAAGCACGAAACTCTCCCCTCTCGGTTCTCGCATTAAAACTAGAATCAGAATAATATAAAATCTTAAGGAATAATAACAAATAAGTGATTAAAAATAATTTGTTTAACACAAATTTATAAAATATAATTGAAATCTAAATAAAAATGTGCTTTTGGTCGAAAATTTTTGAAATTTTTCAGGCAGGTTTGTGTATTATGGTGTGTGACGCTCTTAAATTTTGGAGATTAAAAATCGCGTAGGCTAGGATATGAAGGGAGATGAATCTTCAGTAGGGTCAGACTTAATGACGATTTTACTCGTTATTAGCATTTACACTAATCTTTTTTTTTAAATAAAATCGATCACTATTCTCAAAATTAAGCTTCTTTGACATTTTATAATAGTTAAAAATATAAGAACAGTTTTAATTAAATATTATAACAGATAATGCCACCAAATGTTGCCGATAAAGTTAAGCAACTCGCTGCTATATTTTTTTATCTGCTGTTTGGAAGTCTTCTGGTGCCAGACATGCCAGTGTGATACAGTCGAAAACTTCGTCTACGGCTGTCGGAACTTGTCAAAAGCCGCATTATTTGGTCGAGGGAAGCAAGATGACCATTTCGCCGAATTGATTGTCATTTGGGGCATTTGATCTGATTGTGAAGTCTTGTTGTGGCAGTGGATACGCGGGCCCCCGAGTATAAAAATCGATTCTTTAAACCAGTTTATAGATTCGATATTTGTCAAAATATTAAAATTTCGCATATTTGCATTAATTTTTATTAGAGACGTTATTATTAACAGTTATGAAAGATGACAATAAGATCCGCGAGTTTTTTGATAAACACGTTTTTAACATCAGCGAAAAATACTTTAAAAATCCAGCAATTAATGGCTTAACTTTTCCAGTAACATTTGATAACGCCACCTGTTATATTTTATTGAAATCCTTTTATATTTTAAGTATTATAAAATGGCAATAAACTTAATTTCGAGGGTGGGCATGGGTTTTATAAAAAAAAACAAAAAATTGTAAATGCTACTTACGAGTAAAGTAGTAGTTAAATTTTATCCTACTCGTAATATGACACACGACCCTCTTTATCTCTCCACTTCCTTGTTGTTTATCACCAAAATTTAACAGCATCAATCTTCCTGATACATAAACTTTGCAAAATTTCAGAAATTTTATACAGAAAGCACAGAAGTTATTAGGCTTCAAACAGGGTGAACAAAATCGTGCTTCATACACAAACGCTGACGACCATGCATACAGAAAACCCCCAATTTTTTATATTTCTCAAAGTTTCAACATCCTTTGAGTTCAATAATGTAAAACTCTTGAAAATTATTTTTTGACCGACAGCTTTTTTCCGCTCTGTTATAAATAACAGAAGGGGGAAAGTAAAAATAGAACGAGCAATTATTTATCATGACATCGTCATTCCGGATTGTAATTTTTAATCGTATTTTAAATATACAGTGAAAACTGCTTAGGCGACCACCTGCATTCGACGGGCACCTGTCAAAACAGGCAAAAATTTCTGGCACACAATAGTTTATCCATAGAGTCTATGTATAAGTTACCTGTATTAAACGATCACCTGTGTAACGTGACCGCGAGCAGCGATTTTTGGTCCGAAACAACATACAACAACTGTAATAAACGACCACTTCCGCGAATATATACGGTCTAAAGTATTGTTCGAACCCATTTCGGGCACTTCTCCCACCCTTGAAATTAGTTAAGTTGCAGATGTTAATGGATTAGTCCAGTGCCATGGTGATATCGTGCAAGGAACATGCTTAGTCGATTTGAACTGGTAACGAGCACTGCCGAAGAGAGATCGTCGGTTAAATTTAAAATGACGGCGCATGCTTTTCAAAAACAATAAACAATCGCGGAATGTCATGAAGTCGTATTATGAGGAAAAAAATAAAATAGTTTTATTATTAACTAATAATTTTCCTTGTTGTACTTAAGAAAATATTAAAAAATTAAAAAATACAGTATTTTTGAAGTTAAAATAAGATTAAACTAACCAAAACAAAAACGATGGATAGATACCACGCGCTTTTATATCGACGATAATACACGTAACTGCGGAGCAAACGAATAGAAACAACTTGAATGAATTATCTCAGAAAAAGAAAATGTGCACTATAATCGAGTAAATGCAAGTACTGTATTAAACTTTAAAATATTGGTATTAAATCTGTCATAAAATCTCGATGAGTCCTGTAAATCGAGTTATTCGATAACAACAAATACAATACCAATATAGTTCTATCGTTGAAAAAATCGCTTATAAATGCTCACCTCGAGTTTTGTATAGTAGAAATGGCTAAAAAGTGCGCAAAATACGGTATTACAGCACTACCTGTATTCGACGACCACCTGTCTAAAAGACCGCTTTTTGGAGGAACCGTCGGTGGTCGCCATAGACAGGTTTCACTGTATTTCATTTAAAATATATTCTCTCCACCACAAATTAGAAGTGAATTGCCCCTGTTCATTATACTTTCCTTTAACGATAGTGTCGCGCTGGTAATAGAGTCTAACACCTTTCAGGAAAATTCTTGAATTGAAATAACATAACTTCCAGTTTTTATTGGAGGTTGGGTATACTGAATCGGACCCTCCCATTTTTAAAGTTTCTACGTCTGGTTTCTTTATAGATTTCATGAAAAAAGAACATGAATGTAAATAGAAGATGTAAGAAAATGTTACGAGCATTCTGTTACTTTGAAAAGATAATGTATTTTCTATGAAATTGTTTTTTTTATTGAGATTTTATATCTAAGTAAATTTGTAGCTTAAAAGCTTTGATTTGATTAAAAGAACCGTTGCTTTTACTAACAATAAGATCGGCCTCTCATCCTCCGTATCACTCATTAACAACGGATGAATTCATTTCTTCATGGCTATGATGCTAGTTTGCTCTTCCTGAACAGACAGCCGAACTACTTCTGCAGATATAGGCTCCTGCAAAGAACGTAAACACATTTTTTAAGGAAGCCATCCAAGTGCAGTATGTTTTAACACAAGCTGAAATCACAAATAATAAGAATTTCTAACTTCTTTGTTAATTTTCGAAAGATTAAACTATTTGTTTTAATGGCAATGAAACAGAAATGTACATTTAAAACAATGATAAGAATTTGTAAAAAATTTTCTAAAAGCTCATTTTAATACGCGAATTAAAGTTTACATAATTAATCACGTGATTTCATATTGAATGTAATTTCGTAACAATGAATTGCAACAATTCATAATAATAAGCAGCATTTAACATTATACTATTGCTGCGATTGCGAAGCAAAAATAGTGCGCTGCTTAAAGAAGTTTCTTTTGCGAATGTGGAGATATAAAGAGCAAAAGAAAGAGTAAATTTTCTTATTAATTACATTTATAATTGAAATTTATTTATTATTAATTACGATATAATCGAAATTCTTTACAGGGGAGATGATGATGCTGAACGAAGTGGACAGCAAGTTACAGATTGTCCTACAAAGGTAAGAAATTTCTTTTTCTCTTGGAAAATCAGCGTTATTTATGATTCGTTTTTTATACAATCCTTCATTTAAAGAAGTTTATAATTATAAGATTCTGTAATTTCAGAACTGCGAATTGGAACATAATCTGGCTCGTTCTCAAATTCGACAGAATTCATCAAAATATGATGAACACACTCTTAATAACAATTATGAGTTTGAAAAAATAGGAAAGGGGAGTTTCGGTACAGTTTATTTGGCTCGGTGTATAAATTCAGACGATAAAGTGGCTTTAAAAACCGTCAAGATGAAGCGCTTTTGTCTCGCACAGGTATGCATTAAGCTTTGTGTTCGATTGTAATACGGCGTCCAAAACAGAACACGTATATTAAATTATTCTTGACTTCCAAAATCATCAATTCACACATCATTTATGTGATTACACGTTTATCAAAATTTATTTAATTATTAATGATGCACTAAGCGATGTTCTATAAACATTAATTAAAAATATCTACAGAATATTCTTAATTAAGTGTATATTAAGAAAATGTCTTTATTTACAGAGTCGTAAGATAGAAAGAGAAAAATCAGCATGGACGTCCGTATCAAGTCATCCCCATATTGTGACGTTAATAAGTTCTTTCAAATTGAAAACACTGTAAATTTTAATATTTTTCATTTGAGTTATTGGCAATACTTTATGATTTTATAAACTAATAATTATTTTCTTCAGTTTCTGTTTTGTCTGCGAGTATGTGGACGGACAAAACTTGACAGCTTACATACGCCGCAAAAAATTTCTGGAGGAAGCCGAAGCAAAAATATTTGCTGCTCAAGTGGCTTCGGCTATCACGTTTATTCATAACAAAGGTGATTTTCTAAATCTATTTATTTATTCATGTTTTACCAAATGCAAATTGTATGACGAATTTATTTTTGTCTTCGACAGGAATAATTCATAGGGACATTAGCTCCAACAACATCATGATAGATAGGACGAAAGGAGCACAGTTAATCGATTTCGGTGTGTGCACAGTAAGTAATGTATACTGTAATATCCTAGGTTTCGTAGAGGTACACATTTCATATAACATCGTCTTTTTTTCCCTCAGTATGAACGTAATCCCAAAAAGTATTGCGGGACTTTGTACTATGTTTGTCCAGAAATTCTTGAGGAAAAACCGTACGGTAAGATGCTCTATTCGAATTTAATCGAATCATTTCGTTTAACTCTTGTAATTAATACGTATTACTTACAGATGCTTATTGCGATTGGTGGGCATTTGGAATCGTGTTATACCAGATGTTAATTGGAAAAACTCCAATGGCTACTTATTTGATAAAATTTAACCACCTTGACAATTTGGACCACACGTCCCTTATTAAGATTGCGAAAAGTAAGCCATCGTTATTTTTGATTTGTTAACAATAAAGAGAAACGATGTGATTAATATAAGCGTGTCTTTTCAGAGGTTCAAAAGCTTCGGTTGCTGTATCCTACGCGACTGTCGATGAATGCCGTAGACATGATCGAGGATCTACTACAAAAGGTAAGATTATAATATCTACTGTAGTCATGACACATTTCATTTGCATAATTCTTTTTAATTACATTTCAAAGTATTAAATGTTGGTATTTACGTTGTTCAATATGAGATTTTCATTATAAGAAACGCGTTCATTTTATAACATTTCGACACATTTTCTGATTAATTAGGCGAACATTTGAATAACTACTTCAGTTTGTTTAATCAACACTGTTGAATACTTAATTTCAATGTTTGTGATAATCAAATTTTAATCAGTAATCAGAAGCTGAATAACTTGCTGTAATACGAGTTGACTTTGAAAGTTTACAGATAAAAATATAATTAAAACAGTATCAACTGTTGTGATTAATTTCTATGATTTCTTGTCTTTTCAGAATCCAAAGAAACGTCTGAAAGAAGGAGACATCAGAATTCACAGATTTTTTAATGATGTTCCTTGGCCGGAATCAGTTCACAATTGATTGATTCACTACATATATACATTTTTAAAAAATGTTTTTTAAAATATAATTTATTATATGATTTTGTTAATTGTAAGTAATTAAAGTTTAATTGTATTTTTAAATGATTTCAACTTATCATCTCGAATTAAACTTAATTGCGTTCAATCGTTTTTGGTAGTTTGTGTGTTGAATATTGTACGATAAGCATTCGCTTTGTGTAGTAGTGGATATTAAAAATAATGACGTAGGATTTGTATGGCGAATTGTCTGAACAAGCGCGAGTAAAGACGAGGTAAAGAACACAAGAATAGTTAAATGCTGTATTAAAAGATATATAAAAAATACAATAAATACACGTGTTATTCAATTGTTTATAAATTAAATACAGTAGTAGCAACTGTCTTCATATTGACAGATATTAATGGTATTAATTGTCTTTAAAAAAGACTATTCATCACGTCAAAATGCTAGCTGCTGACATACGCGTACAGTCAAACCTGTTTTTATGCGCTCTTTTTATGTGCGATTTTTATTTGTGCAGTATAGTTGGCAACTAGTCTCGTGCGATTCGTCATGTCTCACGTTGACTTATTATAGCTAAATAAACTTATTATAGCATAAATGAACTTATTATAGTAATATTATTGCATGAATATGCGAAAAATGAAATAATTTAGTTTTTAAGTCAACAAAACACCACCTGGACAAAAATATGTAAAACAGACGATAGACCAGACGATGCAGTCAAGTGCTGACATCTGTTGTCAATAAATTGTATTTCGTACGGTTTTGAGTTATTTTCTATGTTAGACTTTTTTTATGCGGTCCCTGTTAACCGCATAAAAAAATATTTTTTTAATTGTGTTGCAAAAACTATTTTTTACAGCCATTCGTGAAGTTTCGTGCGATTTTTTTATGCGTTTTTTTAATGCGGTCCCTATTCAACGCATAAAAACAGGTTTGACTGTATTTACATTATTTACAGCTTTGAGCTTTTCGCGTTATCAGGATCTTGTATACTAGATCAATTTGTCAAAGTTCGGGGGATTATCCAATAGTTTTATTTCAATTCTATAGCTTAATTTTATGTTTATAAAAATAAAGTTGCATTAAACGAATGAATTTTATTCAAAATGTTCTCCAAAATAACAAAATCTCAAATTAATGTCAATTAAAACTTTTTATAGACGGCCGGATGGCCGAAGCGTAAAGGTGGCAGCCTACCGCTCTGGGGACCCAGGATCGAATCCGAACGGGTCGAATAATCCCCAGGAATTTTTCGGGGGGTGGTCCGTTCGGATATGTCGGGCCCCGTTCCTCACCACCCGGTCGCCCCATTGTGGGCCTGGCCGAACCTATAATGGGCCTACTAAAAAAGGCCCTCTTAGTGCCCACAGGGCGGAAAGAGTTAAAAAAAAAAACAAAAACTTTTTATAATAATTTTACTAATGTACGCAATAATAAAAACATCCTTCGCAAATACATTGGCTATTATTTTCTCGTTGCATCAGAAAGTTTAGAAAAAGCTGATTATTCCAATGTCTAATTCTATAACATCAAAACTCTATAATTGAGTCTATAATTGATGGCATGTAAACCAAAAGCAAGAAAATTTAACATTAAAGAGAAAGGTGATAACTTTAAGTGATAGAAATGGATAAGAAATGATAATAAAAAAGTTTTAAAATTGTTTTGTAAATAAGACTGTTTCCGTTTAAAACAATGGAAGTTAAAAATAAATACAGTATATACTTCAATTTCCAGTTTATTAGCGATATTTGCATAATATTATTCAACATTTTATTACGTTATGAATTTAATGTAAGTGGGACAACTTTTTTGCCAATTTATAGTTTTATTTTGAAATAAAGTTTTTTGTTCCTTGTTTCTTCATCTGCAAAAATTAGGTTGTGGACAGAGTCCGAATCCCTCCTTAAACGTCTTTTCTATTATAAAAATTGGCTTTACGTAAGCCTTATTATTATTGAAAAATGTTATTCATTTGAATTGAAAAAAAGTGTTTTTTTTTATTTTTTTCAATTTAGTAAAATTGGTTCCTAAATGGCATGTTTCCCTTTGGATAGGCAACTTTACAGGAGCCTGAAAACAGTGTCTTTTGTGCATGAGTCGCTGTTGAGCTGGAAAGCTGCCATTCATAGGTTAGCGTTAAAAATACAGTAGAGCGTCGTATATGCGAATGAATTGGAAACTGGGTTGTTCGGATAACTTATTTTTCGGATAACCTATTATGTACGAAAAAATTTATTAACGTATCCGATGTTAAAATTTTTCTCGATTGCATGTCGCTTCGCGTTAAATTTTCGTCGATTTTAAGCCTTACAAAAATTATTATAATAATAATTGTGGCTATTGTATCGTAAAACATTATGGTTAATGTGAACCTAGGTATGCAATATGGCGAAACATACGCCCAACGGACTCCTCCCGGAGGGAAGCTGCCGACATGCCGCCACGTGCTAAACGTCACTAGTTATTGATTCACGGTAGTGATTGAACGAACTAAAAAAAATAAACAGCTACTAAAAATATAGTTAATCTAACGGAGACGAAACGAACCTAATCGAAGCGCCGCCATTTTGTATACCTTAGTACATATTTACCAAAATTATTTCTTAATTCTCTTCAAAATGTAATTTTATATCTGAGTGAATTTGTAGCTTATGAGCTTTGATTTGATTAAAAAACGGTTGCTTTTACTGACAATAAGATCGGCCGAAATACTTCTGCAGATATAGACTTCTACAGAGAACCGAAACACATTTTTGAGTGGAACCATCCAAATGCAATATGTTCTAACACAAGCTGAAATAACAAAAAATAAGAGTTTCTAACTTCTTTGTTAATTCCGAAGAATTAAACTTTTCGTTTTAATGGAAAGGAAAGAAAAATATACATTTAAAACAATAATGAGACTTTGTAAAGAATTCTCCAAAAGTTCATTTTAATACGCAAATGGAATTTCATATATTTAATCACGTGATTTCATGTTACATGTAATTTCGTAACAATGAATTACGACAATTCTTAACAATAAGCTGCATTTAAAAATATTGTATTGTATTGTTGCGATTTCGAAGCGAAAATGGTGCGCTGCAAGAAGAAGGGTTTTTTGCGAATGCGGAGTAATAAGGAGAAGAAGAAAGAGTAAATTTCCTCAATAATTACATCTGTAATTGAGATTTATTTAGTACTAATCACGATATGATCGAATATCTTTACAGGGGAGATGATGATGCTGAACCAAGTGGTTACAGATGGTCCTACAAAGGTAAGATATTTTTCTTCCGTTTGGAAAATCAGCGTTATTTATGACTAAAATTGAGTTATTATCTATTTTTCTAATAAACTTTTAAATAAAGTTGCAAGTGAAAATAACTTTTTCTATTCATTTTTCTTAGTTGGACGAAAATTGTTTTGGAACAAAGTGTTACCCCTCAAACAAAGAAAATTCACATGTATTCAAAGTGGACAAAATTCATAGAATTCTGCAGAAATGCATTCTGTAAATTCTGTTGTTGTTGTCGTATGTTGGGCGAAATTTCCGATTCACAGGTAAGTTCTCGTTCTTTATACAATCCTTTAATTAAAGAAGTTTATAATTAAAAGATTCTGCTATTTCAGAACTGCAAATTGGTAAATAATATGGTAGGTTTTCGAATTCGACTGGATTCATCAAAATATGACGAACACACTCTTAATGACAATTACGAGTTTGAAGAAATAGGAAATGTGAATTTCGGTACAGTTAATTTGGCTCGGTGTAAAAATTCAGACGATAAAGTAGCTTTGAAAGTTGTCATTATGAAGCGCTTTTGTCTCGCACAGGTATGCTTTAAGCTTTATTTTCGATTGTAATACGGCGTCAAAAAACAGAACACGTATATTTAATTATTCTTGACTTGAAAAATCATCAATTCACACATCATTTATGTGATTACACGTTTATGAAAATTTATTTAATCATTGATGATTCACTAAGCCAGTGTTTCTCAAACTTTTTGGACCGCGACCCCCCTTCTGCACTTAAAAATTTCAAAGAACCCCCGAAGAATAAGTATGTGTCAAAAAACATCCAGGAGAAAGGGGGTTAGGCTCGTATTTAAATATTTATATTATTTTTATTCTTTATATGTGCAGTTTATTTAAGTAAAAATCATTTTATATATTTTTCATTTCTATTATTTCTAAACATGAATCCATAGTAAATTTATAAAATATTTGAAAAAATTGATCTGGCATCAATTTTTCAGCGACCCTTCAAATAATTTTCGCGACCCCCACTTTGAGAATCACTGCACTAAGCGATGTTCTATGAACATTAATTAATAATATCTACATAATATTCTTAATTAAGTGTATATTAGGAAAATGTCTTTATTTACAGAGTCGTAAGATAGAAAGAGAAAAATCAGCATGGACGTCCACATCAAGTCATCTTCATATTGTGACGTTAATAAGTAGTTTCAAAATGAGTACGAAATAAATTTTAACTTTTTTCATTTGAATTATTGGCAATACTTTATGCTTCTACAGACTAATAAATGTTTTCATCAGGTTCTGTTTCGTCTCCGACTATATAGACGGACAGGACTTGACAACTTTCTTACACTACAACGAAATTCTGGAGGAAGCCCAAGCCAAAATATTTGCTGCTCAAGTGGCTTCGGCCATCACGTTTATTCATAACAAAGGTAATTTTCTAAATCTATTTATTTATTCATTTCTTCACAAATGCAAATTGCATGACGAATTTGTTTTTTGACTTCGATAGGAATAATTCATAGGGACATTAATTCCAGCAACGTCATGTTAGACAGG
Source organism: Centruroides vittatus (assembly GCF_030686945.1). Taxonomy (NCBI): domain Eukaryota; kingdom Metazoa; phylum Arthropoda; class Arachnida; order Scorpiones; family Buthidae; genus Centruroides; species Centruroides vittatus. The sequence continues at coordinate 214,445 of NW_027121376.1, read as the reverse complement.
ACGAAAGGAGCACAGTTAATCGATTTCGGTGTGTGCACAGTAAGTAGTGTATAATGTAATATCCTAAGTTTCGTAGAGATACACATTTCATACGACATCGTCGTTTCTTTCCATTACTATGAACGTAATCCCAAACACTATTGCGGGACTTTGTTCTATCCTTGTCCAGAAATTCTTGAGAAAAAACCATACGGTAAGGTGATCTCTTCGAATTTAATCGAATCATTTCGTTTAACTCTTGTAATTAATACGTATCACTTTTAGATGCTTACTGCGATTGGTGGGCATTTGCAATCGTATTATACCAGATGTTAATTGGACAAACTCCAATGGCTATTTATTTGAAAAAATTAACAACATTGACTATACGGATCTGTCGTTCCTTATCGAGATAGCAAAAAGTAAGCCGTCGTTATTTTTGATTTGTTAACAATAAAGAGAAACGATGTTATTAATGTAAGCGTGTGTTTTCAGCGATTCAAAATGTTCCGTTGCAGTATCCTATTTGACTGTCAATGAATTCCGTAGACATGATCGAAAATCTACTACAAAAGGTAAGATTATAATATTTACTGTAGTTATATGACACGTTGCAATTACATTTGCATAATTATTTTTTATTACATCTCAAAGTATTAAATGTTAGTATTTATGTTGTTTTATACCAGAATTTCATAAATTACTCTATTGTGTTAATAAGAAACGATTTCAGTTAATAACATTTCAGCATATTTTATGAATAATTAGGTGAATTTTGTATCATTAAACTGTCACAGAAAAAGTGTATCCATAATCAACACTGTTGAATACTTAATTTCAACGTTTGTGATAATCAAATTTTAATTATTAACCACAAGCTGAATAACTTACTGTAATACGCGTTGACTTTGAAACTTTACAGATTAAAATATGATTAAAACAGTATCAACTGTTGTGAATAATTTTTATGATTTCTTGTCTTTTCAGGATCCGAACAAACGTCTGCAAGAAGGAGACATCAGAGTACACAGATTTTTTGATGATGTCCCTTGGCCCGAATCAGTTCACATTTGACTGATTCAATATATATTAATGTATATATTCAAAAGAAATTGTTTTTCAAAATATAATTTATTATATGATTTTGTTAATTATAATTAATTAAACTTGAATTGTATCTTGAAATGATTTCAACTAATCATTTCGAATTAAACTTAATTGCTTTGATTCATTAACACAAGATGTGTTTCCATTTGAACACTTGGCTATATTTCATCATTATTTAGTTGAAGTAATAGTAATAGTACCGATAACAGCATTAATTACTTAAATCGAACAATTGAACGAAACAATACTAGCATAACCTTCACGCTTTTTAGAAAACAATGTTCTATAAATAAAACAATTTACTATACTTCTAACATACCTATGTATATTTAAAAAAAACATCTTCAACATGGAATACATTAAAATTAAAACAAGAACCAGTAAATCCATTGAAATAAATAAATATATAAGCAAAATAAAAAAGAAATTTATGTTAAATGGCTACCCCAACAGAAGAATTAACACCTGCGAAAAAATGCTTAACGATAAAAAATACGAAAGAATAAAAACAAATGATAACATGAGATATATTAAATTTCCCTATATAAGAAATCTATATGAAAAGTTTCAAAAAAAATTAAGAAAAATAAACGTAAAACTAGCACCAAATTATGAAAAGTTACAGTCTAGGTTAAGGCAAAACAACTAACAAGAATAAGTAAATATGAAATAGGTAAAACAACAAGCGTTGTTTATAGAATTCCATACACATGCAGCAATACTAATGTTTACATAGTCATAGGTGAGACAAAACGGAAATTGAATGTACGATTAAAAGAGCATATTGCAGATTTTAAACATAATAGAATAAATTCTGTTTTTCATGATCACTGTGTACTAAATGACTGTAACATTGACAAGTTAAACGTTGAAATTTTACATAATGTAAAAATACATGTAGGCCTAATAGAAAATTTAAAGAAAGTTTTGAAATTCTTAATGCTAAAAACAGTATTAATAAAAATTTAAATCTGAAAATAAGTGAAAACTGGCTAAATGTTCTATAATTAATTTTTTGTTAATATTAAACGGTGTAAACTAAATAAATTTGTAGTATTGTAAATTAAATAATTGTAAATTGTTAAATTATGCAAATCTCTATAAACGCATTATGACTAGATGCAAACACGACTATCCGTGTTGTGTAATGTTATGTAATTTGTTGTGTAAAACTCTTGAAAGTCTAACCTGTAATCCTTTGAGTAGTGTGCTGAAAAATCAACTAAATAAAGATGAAATATAGCCAAATGTTCAAATGGTAACACATCTTGTGTTATTGAATCAAAGGAACTAAAGAACACGGTTTTAGAAGATTATAAAGTTAATTGCGTTCAATCGTGTTTGGTAGTTTGTGTGTTGAATATTGTACGACAAGCATTCGTATTGTTAAAAAGAATCATGTAGGATTTGTACGGCGAATTGTCTGAACAAGTGTGAATAAAGACTAGGATAAAGAATACAAGAATAGTTAAATCCTGTATCAATAACACATCTAATGCAAAATATATATAAAAAGTACAATAAATGCACGTTAGTCAGTTGTTTATAAATTAAATACAGTAATAGCAATTTGTGAGAGCGTTATCGGTAACCGGTTTGCTGGTATACGGATAAATTAGGAAAATTATACCCCGGTAAAATTACCGGTTATTAATTTTTTACCTGTATTTTGGTAAAAAAGAAAAAAAACCTCTTAATTAACCCGTTGTATATTTTCTCAAAATTTAGGCGACAACTTTAACACACTAAAGCCGTGAACCGTAATACGGCTCAAAAGTTTATCAAAGTTCTCGGGGTTTCCCATTGAGCGAATTAAGTTTTACGGCTTGATTGACTCTGTGTTCTAGATTAAATGGATCACTCCTGATCAGGACGTGGAGATTTCCGGGTTTTCTCCACGTCTGTAACGACTGAATAGAGGCCCCTTAAAAAGACATCACAGAAAGCAAGCCTTCTAGGCAGATAGCTCTAATGTTGCGTTGCCATAACTCAAAAAAAACAAACTGTAGTGTTAAGTTTAGACTTTAGTTTACCTTTCACTTTTTCCAATTGTTATGTATAAATGACAAAGGAAAGTATTGGAATCGTGCCAAATTTGACCCTCCGATCTTTTTGCAAATAGGTAAGTTTTCAGACCGCTGAACTAAAAATGTTAAAAAATGGAAAAAAATTTTCAAGATGTGTGTGTGTTTGTGTTGTTTGTGTATCACGTTTAATATCTCAAGATGCTTTAACGATTAAAGAAACGAAATTTGGCATGGTAGCATCTGTACTAGAAGTATTGATTCTATTAAACTTTGGTGGTTAAAGGTTGTTTAGAAGAGTGTTACTTGTCATATCTCGAGTGAAGTTGTATTTAATGAAGATATTACTCGTCATTAGCATTTACAAATTTCATAGAACTCATCACCTCCCTGAAAATTGAATTTTTTGTTAGCTTATAATAATTAGTTACGTAAAAACATTTTTGTAACAAAATCTTATAACAGATGACGCCACCCGAAAATTTATCTATATATATATGTTACAGTAAAAACCCGTTTATAGTGAAAACGCGTTTATCTAGTTGAAACTAGTTTTTACTAGATGTCATTGTTATAACCCGTGTTGTCTAGTTAAAACTAAAATTTACTGCTGTACAAGTTTTGATTTTATATAAAACTAAAATCAAACATTAACTTTTTAACTTTTAACATTAGTTAAAACTAATTTTAGCTACATTTAATATGTTTGGGGGAAATAAATAAAGTGATGATTAGGATTAAAACATTTGTATTATTTAATACGATATTTATTGAAAATATTGGTCACACATCTGTGTTATTAACATTAATTTAATTAACCCTTTGTTCTTGAAGGCATCGATCGATCGGTACCCTGGCTTTTTAAGCAAAACTTCCAGGGTACCGATTCATCGTTACTTTGGTAAATATCGATTTTTGTAAAATTTATTAACAACAGATATAATCTCGTTCGATACGAAGTGAATAAAGTATAATAATTCATTATATTAGTTGATAGCAGTATAAAATTTTGATTTCAAACAAATGTTTGATATAATGTGCGATAATTTCACAACGAATAAACACACATGCATAAGTGTTATATCGAATTGTACAAAACAATATTCTACGTCTCTCTGGCTCAGTGCCAGCAAACAACTATGTAACTAGACAATGTTAATTTTCATAAAATGTTACAAACTATCAAGTTTATGTGTCAGTTCTGATATATATTATTTTTTTTCTTATAACTTTTTCTAATAAAATGTATTGAAAAATATCGTATTTAAAACTAAAGATATTAATAAATGTAAGTAATTTTTTTCATATAGATATAATGATAATTTGATTTTTGGTGAATTTTTAAAATAATATCGCCTGACTGACGTATATTGCCTTAGGAGGGATCGCAAAATAAACGTAAACAAGATGTCGGAGGAAAAGGGTTAAAGCGATTCGAAATTCATCATACACTATAGGAACGTGTTAGCTGAATAACCTTGGTCGAAAAAAGTTTCTACTAAGCCATTTTGTTAAAAGCCGTTTTTTGTCTAGTTAAAACTAGTTTTAACTAGTTTTTACTGGATGTCATTGTTAAAACTAGAATTTACTGCTGTTTCAACTAGTTACAACGGGTCTTTACTGTAACTTATATAATCGAGACGAGTTGTTAATAATAATAAGAAGAAAAATCAGCGCAAAGCCCAAACAGTTAGGAGTTGAAAGTTGAAATTTGGTACACAGTTAGGGTACGTCATGAAAACGCACACTATACAGGGATTTTTCGATATATTTCCCCACGGAGGAGAGGGACAGGATTAAGGCTTAACACTTCCATCAACAATGGAAGTGTCAAGTAGCAATGGAAGTGTCAAGTAACAATGGAAGTGTCAAGTACCAATGGAAGTGTCAAGTAACAACGGAAATGTCAACAATGGAAGTGTCAAGTAACAACGGAAATGTCAACAATGGAAGTGTTACGTAACAATGGAAGTGTTAAGAGAAAGCAACGTGCAATTTGCAGATGCATTTTTTTCGTTTTTGCAGGAAATCGAACATATTTTTAGACCCATCTAAAAATTCTGTAATTAGTCTGGAAACAGGAGGGACCCAATTCTTGCATTCTGTGAAAACGGGTAAGGTTGACTATAACGTAATAATCTTAATTTTCGCTAAAACGGTTAGGAGTTGAAAGTTGAAATTTGGTACACAGTTAGGGTACCAAATTCAAGTAACAACGTGTTAAGTAACGATGATACTGTGAAGTATCAACGGAGAACAAGAAAAAGCGACGTGCAAGATTTACGGGCTCTGAAAAAAAAAAAAAGAAAAAGGAAAAAGAGTAATATGTTAGAACACATTTGATTTTCAAATTTAAACAGATTTGTTCGGTTTTTCTCGACCTTTCTTCTTTAGAACATTCGATTTTGAAATTCGACCTTTCTTTAGAAATAGTTCGTTGATGAAATTACTCTTTTTTTTTGTGACTATAACATAATAATTTTAATCTTCGCTATCGTTACTTTTGCCCGAGCAACGCCGGGCCTACCTGCTAGTTGTAATTAATAATATAAAAGTTATTTTTTAAATAAAATCTCATTATTGCCAGGAAAGTTGCCAGATTTTTCGTAGAGTTTTCGTCTTCTTCACTAAACGCTCTTTTTTATGAGGAGATTCAGGCTAGGGATTGTAAATTTACCGAATTTTTCATTTACCGGTAATTCGGTAAATGGAAATTAAAATACTGGTTTACCGGTAAATTACCGGTAAATTTTTCCTGAAAAATAAACTTAAGGTGATAAAAAATATAAGTCATTTTGATTTCCATTTCACATTTTTTATTTCAAAGATATAGAATATAAAAATTATAAAAATTAAAGTGTTATTGTAAACAAACTAAAATAATAACTTATAGAAACAGAAATAAAATAATACAAAAAAATAAAAATACAACAGAAATAATATATAGTACCTAATACCATTTCATTGATTACCATTTTTTAAAAAGTAACTTCTCAAGAAACTTAAATTATTTAAAGTCTTATCTCCTAATTTTGATCTAATTTTTGTACAAAATAATCCAGATCCCGAGAATACTCTTTCTAATTTAACACTTGTTGGACGAATGGTATATTAAATAATCAAATACTATTTGAATATACTTCCCTTGTACTTTTTCTTGGCGGAAGTATTCTAATTCTTTTTTTACTATTTGTTTCCAATCTTTCGTGTTTTTGCTTGTGGAACCGACTTTTTTTGACATTCTGTTTTTGTTTGATAAGGTCATAGAGTTTCTGCTTCATTGATAATTTGTCATTAAATGTAGAAATATCAATATTTTCGTTATCTGACTTTGAATTGGAATCTAAATCAGGATCATTTAAGTGCCTTTAACTACTATCAACAATAATCGAAAGTATTTCAACAATGCTTTTGATTATTGTTGCTTTACCGTTTATATTAAAAATGTCATAACTTTCTTGACCCGACAAAACCAAATTACGGTCTGTAAAGTAGTGTAATATGTCTGAAGAAACAGTCCTTTTCTCTTTTATGCTATATATTAACGCTTTTTTCAGTTCAACGCTTAAATATGTATTTTGGTTGGTTAATTCATCCAACATAAATTTCAAAGTAACATCGGCTACATATAAATTAGTGTTTTCATTGCAGTGTTTAAACGGCTAACTTAATGGGTTGCAGGCTTGAGATTATATCTGTAGTAATTTTATTTCTCTGTCATTAAAATCTGAGTCTAGTTTCAAATCTATTACACTTTTTCGGACAGCATCTTTAAGTAATAAAAATCTTTCCAGCATGTTTAGTAAGCTATTCCACCTGGTTCTACAATCTAAAATTAAAGAAAGTTTTTTTTCAATAATTTCTTTGACATATTTTTGATGTAATGTATTTTTGGTTGGCGATTTTCTAAAAAGTCTTACTATCTGCCGTATTTTTGTAATTAAAGAATTTAATTCTGCATTTCGTACAGTAAGTTCGGTACAGCCAGTAGTTTTTTGGTTTTTCAAAATTATCGTATTCAATGTCCGAATTATCAGAATCAGAATCTGTGGTAAGTAGTAAATTAGCATTATATTCATCATCATTCTGTACATCTGATGTGCTTATATTGTAAAGAACTTTTATGATTGCGATTTGCAATCCATGTACAAGACATAACTGATGGTTTTTATTGAGTAATGCCATCGTTTTCTTTATAACGGCAGCTCTGTCCGATGTTATGCGGACAACATTTTTCAAAGAAATTTGAAATTCTTTTAATTTATTTTCTACTAATTCTGCGCAAACTTCAGCAGGCGCAGGTCCATAAATTCGACCAAATCCAATATTTCCCAAGAAAATAATACATATTTTGCACAATCTTAAAGCATAATATTAAAATCTTGTAATAAATATTTGTATTTAATTTTTTAAACAGTTGTTAGAAGTAAAACATTTTAATGTTATTTTACAATAATATTGCATTAATGTCCTGTCATAATGTGGTGTATTCAAAAATGCTATTAATTTAAAAAAATACATGAAATATTTAGGTATTATTATTTTTAAATATTAAAAAAAGAAATATTTACTTATGCTTTAAGAAAAGCGTTGATTGTAAAGATTTTAAACCTTTAAAAATCTCAAAAACTGCAGAGCACAAATCACATATGATAACTAGCGCTTTCTGTACGATTTACAGCGCTTCTCAAACCCAAGAAAGTTTAAATTAAAATTAAACAAAAAATATATCACATAAAATTAATAATTAGGTATATTGTTGCTTACACTTACCTAATTTTTTATTTTCAATGTCCCTTTAGCCCTTTTAAATATCTATAAACACAATATTTTCTACATGAAAATTTGTAGTATGGATTTTTCATTTACCGAATTACCGGTAAATTTCAAAAATTTACCGGTAAGTTTACCGAATGATTTTTTGTCAATTTATTGGTTAACCAGTAAATCGGCGAACCGGTATACAATCTAATTCAGGCTTAAGTCACAAATACCAGTTTAAATCTACAGGTCAATCACAAAACTAATTGCTTGTGGGTGATAATGAATTAATTGAAGAGGAAAATACGCTTGATATAAACCTATAAACATGAAGCATTACCGTATTAAGCATTAACTTTGTAATGTATTCATAGACACTTGGCAATTTTCATCTTTATTTGTTAGTTGGTAACAAATAAAAATGAAAATTGCCAAGTGTCTATGAATACATTACAAAGTTAATGCTTAATACGTCAAATCCGAAAAAAAACACGGTTTCAAAAAATACATGAAACATTACATTGAAGTTGGGCATTAAAAATGTTATTTCGTTAAAAAAAACACCTCTTTGTCTATTTGGAGGTTCATTCAGTAGGATTAACTATACAAGATGATATTTGAAACACTTTTAACATATCTCTTTACATCTAATGGCTTTTAACAATTCCACACTTATAAATATAAATATATTAAATGTCTTTATTCTCTCTCTGCTAATTTAGTTTTAATACGCTTTTTAAATTTTCGTGTACCAACAACTAGAGCTAAGACAGCGAACCTGTGGCATGTCAGGAGAAATTTGGTATGCAACAGATACGATCTTCTCTAATTGTTTCTGTTAAATTGCACTACTTTTTTCTGGTTTTATATTCAATTCTGTATATACTCGTAGTTTTCTCGACAAGCTTTACATTTATTTAAATAAATTTTCTAGGTAAGTTGCTACCATCCACGTTCATATAAATTAGAAAATGTATGAAAACATAGCTAGTAATCCATTAATAAATAAACGTAAAATATTTAAATCATTCTATAATATTATTTAGTAATAATATATAACATAAGCGAATGATTATAGCAATAATGCATAAAACAGTAACAAGTAAATACATAAGCAGGCAAGCATTATAATGCATAAAATTTAATGCATTATGATTATATATCACAAGTATTCCATATTAATGCTCTATAGCGGAGATGACTGATCAAACTGTTCTTTTTTAAATGTAACCAAACAGTAAAATTTATATATAGTTACATAAAAATGAAATACAGTAAATCTTATATGGTAAATGATTAAATATCTGTTATTAGTAAGTAAAGTGATTGTTTATATAATTAATTGATGGCTGTCTTACCAATTTTAGGTATACAATGGAATTTATACCGTGTTCAACATGTTGCTACAGATTAGAGACATCTGGTTGGGAGTAGATTCAAAATGTGTTGCTTCGAAACATTCGATTTCACCTCTCAATGCTACAGAGACAGTTTCTCGCAAATGAATACTGTAACAATATCAATAAAAAAGTTACAGATTTAGTATTCATGCTTAATATCGAATTTTCTGTGGCTTTGAAAGTCCTTTTTGAAAACACCATCGGCGTTTTATAAAAATCTACATATCGTATATATGGAGCCGAAACAGATATAGAAGCGTAGTTGTAGTTAATTCTATAATTTTCTTTATATCTACAATGATAAGACATCAAATTCACTAAGGTACTAAGACTCCTACTACACTGAATACGTTACTATTGCACTTATTAGAAAAAAAATAATATTAAACCTGCAATGATGAGATATATTCGCACTGAAGTGCACTAAGACATTCATATTATTAATAATTTTAAAATTGAGTTTTGATGGCGAATCTTTCACATATTTAATGTGAAATATATTAGAGTGATTTCAAAAAATAAACACACATAAGTGCAGCGCTGTAAATCAATATTCTTCTGGAATGCCAGGAGACTAAATAGAAAATGTTTACATTTTTACTGTTATTGGAATGATAGTTCAAGTATGTTCAATTCCTAGTGTTATGGCCATGACATCAAAATGATGGTAAAAATCAAATACTTGTAAACAATCCCGATATTTAATATTTAGTTCATAACTATTAATATTATATTTCTTGATTGTGTTCATAAGCGATTTTACATATTACATTGATGACTTAAACGACCCAAGGTTAATTTTTGTACTATATTTGCCTTTATTTCCAACAATTAGATGTTATCATAAAGGCTATTATAAATAAATGCAAACAAAATAATAATGGAATAGAGGAAAATCTCAATTATGTGAACTTAAAAGTTGAAAAATTTGATAGTTGAAACAAAGTTTACTACACTTTCGTTCAACAGATTTTCAAGAAAATACTTTGTCGTGTGGCGACAAAATTGAATTGGTGCCGGACAGACAGCAGTGATCGTCGCACTTGTTGGGCACAGAAGTCACAATTCTTGTATAGCGATCGATTGCGTCAGGAAGCGCGACAATTGAGTTAGAAAGTTTTGACTCTACTATAAATGTAAACAAGTCATGGGCCCGTATTTTTTACATATAAAGGGACTCGTTACACTTTTAAATTCTTCGTCGCAATTAATGGAAAATAGAAAAGAGTCGTCAAAAGAAGACAATCACATTTCGAGAACGAACTAAATTCTATAAGCCTAGAGAAGACTAGCGACCTATGTACTGTACTATACATCGCCCGACATAGTCGTGCGATTCTTGAGATATCGCTTTGTCTCTCCTCCCTGCTACAATCTTGTATTACGAAAACGCCCACTTAAAGCAAATGAGAGTTTGAATAACATTAAAATATTCACATTTCTGAAAAAACAAGTCTTTCACATTCTGTTCTTACACAATTTCTGAAACAAAACAGTCTTTTTAAGCGGAATCGATCTCTTGAGGATCCTCGGACTGTCTTTTGACACCATTTTATTTTTTGTAGGTGCTACTCTTTTTCGAACGAATAATATCAATAGATTTTATAATTTATTTAAACAAATTCAAGTTCGCTTCATCGTATAAAAAGTAAACTCAGCTAAATTCAAAGTTTTACTTGTTGACGCTAAACTACTGGTTAGTGTGAGAAGCAGGCAATTAACTAAGTAATAATTAATTAAAATAGTAGTTTAATTCGATTCTAACCTTTTCCCTTCCGGGAAGAAAAAGATGACGAAGCAAAACCAACCGATGAGACACTCGATTTTGTCATCGATGAGACAATTGTGAGTCGAATATACTTCAAACAATCATTACTAAGGTCACAAGACAAATCATGATCAATGTTCCTTCTAATCTGCGCGGCCGCGCCTTCTCAAATTATTGCCGCGCACAAGAATTAATGTGCCGCGCAGGCGAGCACGCACACTGATTTGAATTGTTGTTTACTTATTTCTCACTGTGCAAGATGATTATTGCTATGTATATTTCGATTAAATACATTAAAGAATTGACAAAAGATGATTTTTGTATGGAAACATGTTTTAAAATAAATTTTAATCTCTATAATTAATTATTTTAATTTTTGTAGGAAAAAATAAGATTTTATATATACATATATATATATATACTCACAAAAATTTTTTGCTCAGAATCTGCTCAGCAAAAATTTTTCGGCTCCGCGAAGTCCACGTTCCGCTCAGCTACAAAAACAATTAGAGGGAACATTGTAATCATGATCTTAAGTGATCTCTCGCTAATGATTCACTTGTTTGACACCTACTATGAACGTTAGGAGCTAGAATGAATAATAGTACAAGATGGTAAAAGGTAATAAATCTGACGAAACGTTCGATTTGTGACAAGTTAATATAAACAATTACTAGACACAAATCTAACTAAGAACAAGTTATATCATCCGATTCATTAGTCAGTTTCTGCAAAACGAGTATAAAATAGGGGCTTACCCACGCTCTCAGCTGTCACTAGCAAACATCAACGGGAAACCCAGAAATCGTCCTACCATACAGCGGCCCATAGTCCGTTATAATCGCCGACAGTCCACCTCCGATATTCAGCTAGATCGGCAAGTTTCTACCGATTCACCCGCATAAGCCAAGAGATATGAACGACCCGAGGTATTTATAGTCTTGAAAACTTTTTCTCTAATAATTCTAAGTTAGTATAAGCCTAGTTCTAAAATAATACGACAATAATAACTCCGGTCGAACGTCAACCAAATATCGACAACCGGACATTCGAGCCGAATAGGCAACAGTATTGTCGTTTCCTAGTTGAACTGTATTGTTGTAATTTAGACTTGTAGTATATTATCTGTTTATTAAATATGTTATTGTATATCAACGCCTGTCATCCTTGAATACGACCGACACCTTATCTCGACCTCGCTATCCCCTCCACTCGATTCATCGCCATCCACTGACCATGTGACGGAGTCCTCCAGCCTGCACCGGTAAGCAGGATCAAGCACGAAGCTCTCCCCACTCGGTTCTCGCATTAGAACTAGAATCAGAATAATAACAAATAAGTGATTAGAAATAATTTGTTTAACACAAATTTATAAAATATAATTGAAATCTAAATGAAAATGTGCTTTTGGTCGAAAACTTTTTAAATTATTCAGGCAGGTTTGTGTATTATGGTGTTTGATGCTCTTAAATTTTGGATGTTAAAAATCGAGTAGGCGAGGAGATAAAGGGAGATGAATCTTCAGTAGGGTCAAACTTAATGACGATTTTCCTCGTTATTAGCATTTACACTATTATTTCTTTTAAATAAAACCCATCACTATTCTTAAAATTAAGCTTCTTTGACATTTTATAATAGTTAAAAATATAAGAACAGTTTTAATTAAATATTATAACAGATAACGCCACCAAATGTTGCCGAGAAAGTTAAGCAACTCGCTGCTATATTTTTTTGTCTGCTCTTTGGAAGTCTTCTGATGCCAGACATGCCAGTGTGATACAGTCGAAGACTTCGTGTACGGCTGTCGGAACTTGAAAAAAGCCACATTTGGTCGTGGGAAGCAAGATGGCCATTTCGCCGAATTGATTGTCATTTAGGGCATTTGATCTGATTGTGAAATCTTGTTGTGGCAGTGGATACGCGGGCCCCCGAGTATAAAAATCGATTCTTTAAACCAGTTTATAGATTCGATATTTGTCAAAATATTAAAATTTCGCATTTTTGCATTAATTTTTATTAGAGACGTTATTATTAGCAGTTATAAAAGATGACAATAAGATCCGCGCGTTTTTTGATAAACACGTTTTTAACATCAGCGAAAAATACTTTAAAAGTCCAGCAGTTAATTGCTTAACTTTTCCAGTTACATTTGATAACGCCACCTGTTATATTTTGTTGAAATCCTTTTATATTATTAAATATTATAAAATGGCAATAAACTTAATTTCCAGGGTGGAAATGTGTTTTATAAAAAAAACATAAAAAATTGTAAATGCTAGTAACGAGTAAAGTAGTAGTTAAATTTTATCCTACTTGTAATATGACACACGACCCTCTTTATCTCTCCACTTCCTTGACGCTTAATCACCAAAATTTAACAGCATCAATCTTCCTGATACATAAACCTTGCAAAATTTCAGAAATTTTATACAGAAAGCACAGAAGTTATTAAACTCCGAACAGGGTGAACAAAATCGTGCTTCACACACACTCACTAACATCCATCCATATATACAGAAAACCCAAAATTTTTTCATTTTTCGACGTTTCAAGTTCCCAATAATGAGTCCAATAATGTAAAAATCTTGAGGATTATTTTTTGACCGAAAGTCCTCCAGCTCTATTATTTATAACAGAGCAGGGAAAACTAAAAATAGAACGAGCAATTATTTATCGTAACATCGTCATTCCGGGTTCTAATTTTTAATCGTATTTTAAATATAGTGAAAACTGCTTAGGCGACCACCTGCATCTGACGGGCACCTGTCAAAACGGGCAAAAATTTCTGGCACGCAATAGTTTATCTATAGAGTCTATGTATAAGTTACCTGTATTAAACGACCACCTCTGTAACGTGACCGCGGGCAGCGATTTTTGGTCCGAAACAACATACAACAACTGTAATAAACGACCACTTCCGCGAATATATACAGTCTAAAGTATTGTTCGAACCCATTTCGGGCACTTCTCCCACCCTTGAAATTAGTTAAGTTGCAGATGTTAATGGATTAGTCCAGTGCCATGGTGATATCGTGCAAGGAACATGCTTAGTCGATTTGAACTGGTAACGAGCACTGCCGAAGAGAGATCGTCGGTTAAATTTAAATCCATGGCGCATGCGTTTCAAGGACATTAAACAATCGCGGAATGTAATGAAGTCGTATTATGAGGAAAAAAAATAAAATAGTTTTATTATTAACTAATAATTTTCCTTGTTGTACTTAAGTAAATATTAAAAAATTAAAAAATACAGTATTTTTCAAGTTAAAATAAGATTAAACTAACCAAAACCAAAACGATTGAGAGATACCACAGGCTTTTATATCGACGATAATACACGTAACAAACGAAGAGAAACAACTTGAATAAATTATCTCAAAAAAAGAAAATGTGCACTATAATCGAGAAAACGCAAGTACTGTATTAAACTTTAAAATATTGATATTAAATCTGTCATAAAATCTCGATGACTCCTGTAAATCGAGTTATCCGATAACAAAAAATACTATACAAATATAGCTCTATCGTTGAAAAAATCGCTTATAAATGCTAACCTCGAGTTTTGTTTAGTAGAAATGGCTAAAAAGTGCGCAAAATACGGTATTACAGCACTACCTGTATTCGACGACCACCTGTCTAAAAGATTGCTTTTTGGAGAAACCGTCGGTGGTCGCCATAGACAGGTTTCACTGTATTTCATTTAAAATATATTCTCTCCACCTCAAATTAAAAGTAAATTGCCTTTGTTCATTATACATTCCTTTAACGATAGTGTCGCGCTGGCAATAGGGTCTAACACCTTTCAGGGAAATTCTTGAATTGAAATAACATAACTTCCAGTTTTTATTGGAGGTTGGGTATACTGAATCGGAGCCTCCCATCTTTAAAGTTTCTACGTCTGGTTTCTTTATACATTTCATAAAAAAAGAACATGAATGTAAATACGAAGATGTAAGAAAATGTTACGAGCATTCTGTTACTTTGAAAGATAATGTATTTTCTATAAAATTGGTTTCTTTTATTGAGATTTTACATCCAAATATAATATAATTTTATATCTAAGTGAATTTGTAGCTTAAAAGCTTTGATTTGATTAAAAAAAACCGTTGCTTTTACTAACACATTTTTGAAGGGAGCCATCCAAGTGCAATATGTTTTAACACAAGGTGAAATCACAAATAATAAGAATTTCTAACTTCTCTGTTAATTCGGAAAAATTTAACTTTTCTCTTTAATGGCAACGAAACAGAAATGTACATTTAAAACAATGATAAGACTTTGTAAAAAATTTTTTAAAAGCTCATTTTAATACGCGAATTAAAGTTCATATAGTTAATCACATGATTTCACATTAAATGTAATTTTGTAACAATAAATTACAATTCTTTACAATAAACTGCATTTAACAATATTCTATTGCGATTGCGAAGCAAAAATGGTGGGCTGCCTAAAGAAGTTTCTTTTGCGAATGTGGAGATATAAAGAGCAAAAGAAAGACTACATTTTTTCATATATTACATTTATAATTGAGATTTATTTAATATTAATTAGGATATAATCGAATTTCTTTACAGGGGAGATGATGATGCTGAACCAAGTGGACAGCAAGTTGCAGATTGTCCTACAAAGGTAAGATATTTCCGTTTTTCTTGGAAAATCAGCGTTATTTATGACGCGTTCTTTATACAATCCTTCATTTAAAGAAGTTTATAATTAAAAGATTCTGCGATTTCAGAACTGCGAATTGGAAAATAATCTGGCGCTTTCTCAAATTCGACTGGATTCATCAAAATATGATGAACACACTCTTTGTAACAATTACAAGTTTGAAGAAATAGGAAAGGGGAGTTACGGTACAGTTTATTTGGCTCGGTGTAAAAATTCAAATGATAAAGTGGCTTTAAAAACCGTCAAGAGAAAGCGCTATTGTCTCGCACAGGTATGCATTAAGCTTTATTTTCGATTGTAATACGGCGTCAAAAAACAGAACACGTATATTACATTATTCTTGACTTCAAAAATCATCAATTCACACATCATGTATGTTATTACACGTTTATGAAAATTATTTAATTATTGATGATGCATCAAACGATGTTCTATAAACATTAATTTAATATCTACAGAATATTCTTTATTAAGTGTATATTAAGAAAATGTCTTTATTTACAGAGTCGTAAGATAGAAAGAGAAAAATCAGCATGGACGTCCGCATCAAGTCATCCCCATATTGTGACGTTAATAAGTTTTTTCAAAATAAAAACACAGTAAATTTTAATATTTTTCATTTGAGTTATTGGCAACACTTTATGCTTCTACAGACTAATAATTCTTTTCTTCAGTTACTGTTTTGTCTCCGAGTATGTGGACGGACAGGACTTGACAACTTACATACGCCGCATAAAATTTCTGGACGAAGATGAAGCCAAAATACATGCTGCTCAAGTGGCTTCGGCCATCACGTTTATTCATAACAAAGGTGATTTTCAAAATCTATTTATTTATTCATTTCTTTACAAATGCAAATTGTATGACGAATTTATTTTTGTCTTCGACAGGAATAATTCATAGGGATATTAGCTCCAACAACATCATGATAGATATGAAGAAAGGAGCACAGTTAATCGATTTCGGTCAGAGCACAGTAAGTAATGTATAATGTAATATCCTATGTTTCGTAGAGGTACACATTTCATATAACATCGTCGTTTCTTTCCGTCAGTACGAACATAATCCCAAAAACTATTGCGGGACTTTGTTCTATGTTTGTCCAGAAATTCTTGAGGAAAAACCGTACGGTAAGGTGATCTATTCGAATTTAATCGAATCATTTCGTTTAACTCTTGTAATTAATACGTATTACTTACAGATGCTTATTGCGATTGGTGGTCATTTGGAATCGTGTTATACGAGATGTTAATTGGAAAAACTCCAGTGGAAATTTATTTGAAAAAATTTAACCACATTGACAATATGGAGCGGACGTCCCTTATCGAGATAGCGAAAAGTAAGCCATCGTTATTTTTGATTTGTTAACAATAAAGAGAAACGATGTGATTAATATAAGCGTGTCTTTTCAGAGGCTCAAAATGTTCAGTTGCAGTATCCAATGCGACTGTCGATGAATGCCGTAGACATGATCGAGGATCTACTACAAAAGGTAAGATTATAATATCTACTGTAGTCATGACACATTCCATTTGCATAATTATTTCTCATTACATTTCGAAGTATTAAATGTCGGTATTTATGTTGTTTAATATAAGAATTTCATTATAAGAAACGCGTTCATTTTATAACATTTCGACACATTTTTTGACTAATTAAACGCCGCGCGACAAAGGGGGGGGGTGGAATAATCACGCGACTAGAGAAAAGTTAATTAAGTTTGTTTAATCAGCACTGTTGAATACTTAATTTCTATGTTTGTGATAACAAATTTTAATCAGTAATCAGAAGCTGAATAACTTGCTTTAATACGAGTTGACTTTGAAAGTTTACAGATAAAAATATAATTAAAACAATATCAACTGTTGTGATTAATTTTTATGATTTCTTATTTTTTCAGGATCCGAACAAACGTCTGCAAGAAGGAGACATCAGAATCCACAGATTTTTTAATGATGTCCCTTGGCCCGAATCAGTTCACAATTGATTGATTCACTAAATATATACATTTTTAAAAAATGTTTTTAAAAATATAATTTATTATATGATTTTGTTAATTATAAGTAATTAAAGTTTAATTGTATTTTTAAATGATTTCAACTATTTGTTTTGAATTAAACTTAATTGCGCTCAATGGTTTTTGGTAGTTTGTGTGTTGAATATTGTACGATAAGCATTCTTATTGTGTGGTGGATATTAAAAATAATGACGTAGGATTTGTATGGCGAATTGTCTGAACAAGCGCCGGGAAAAACAAGGTAAAGAACATAAAAATAGTTAAATGCTGTATTAAAAGATATATAAAAAAAGTTGTTCAATCCATTTGCATCAACGCTGGAATTTTCTTCCTGGGCCCATAACCCTTTGTTACGTTATTATCGCATGCTTGGATATCTATATTCGCAATTAATCTAATCGTTTCACAACATAACAACTTTATTTTCAACTATAAAGGTTTCACCAGCTCTACATGGAAGGTAACAAGCACATCTCGTGGTTCAATGGTACAAAATCGCCCTCTGGCGGAGATGTGCCCGCCGCCCTCCTATAGCCAAATTATAGCCACGACAATTATTACTTTTTTGAATAAGAAAATTTTTTAACATAGAGCGGTAAAAATTTTCCGCGGACCGGCGGTTGAGAAACGCTGATCTAAAAACAGTTAATTGGTTTGCTTTTCTATCAACCATTCTACCATTGCCAGGCTCTTTTAAAAATGTAATCTTTCCAAAAAGTCGGGACTTTTTTGAAACGCCGCGGGACGCGGGACAAATTGTTAAAAATCGGAATTGTTCCGCCAAAAGCGGGACGTCTGGTCGCCTTATCTCTGGGTGATCGTATACCACCCTTGTTGAATACCATTACTTTTGTTTTAGAAACATTTATAATTAGTCCATAGTCAAAACAAAATTTCTCCAGAATTGCAATTTTATTTTAATTTTTGCTGATACCCCACAAATGTGGAGTATCATCAAAAATTACTGTCGTCAGCATACATTAACAAGGAAGTAAATAGTTTACCGATTACAGGAACCAAAGATATTGGTCGAGAATTTTTGGGATAATATACATCGCCTCTTTTATATATTGGAATAACCAAAGATTCGATCCATTTTTCCAGAAAAGTAATATCTCTTTTAATAGCGTTAAAAGCTTCCAATATTGTAAGAAGAAAGTTTTCTGAAAAACACATTAAATATTCTGTTCTAATAAAATCGATTCCAGGTGAAGTACCAGATTTAAAACGGTTAATAGTTCGTTTTGATTTCCCCAGAGTAAAATCTGTAAAACATTTTTTTTTTATTGGAAACACTTTATACAGATCCAATGACAATTGTTCACCATTAATGTATAAAGAATGTTCTTTGGAGATTTTTTCTCGTGATCGAACACTCGCTATCATACCATATATTTGTTATTTTTTTGAATTGAAGATTAGCATTGAAATTTCGCATTTTTTTTATGGGATTAAAACAAAAAATTCAATTCGATTTAATCATTTTTTTTAAAGAAATTGTAGCAAATATTGTTTGTGGCGAGTTTCGTGGAATTTTTATTTTACTAACTTGTAAAAATAGGTCAATTTTAGTCGGGGACCAGTTGTGAGTCACACGCCTGTGATCGAAGGGTGACTCATTACTATTGTAAAGATTGAACACTTGTAAAGCTATAACAAAGAAGTTATCTACATATATGAAAAACAAATAGCTGATTTATATTCCTTACATTACACTGAACATTAAAGCAACGAACATTTTATCCTAGGCATATATCATTTTTTCATAACTCGGAGACATATCTTACATCTATAAAAATATGCATTTTTTAAAACTTAACGACAGGTTACAAAATAACTTATAACATTCGTTACATAAATTTAGGTTTTCTGAGTATCTTATACACTTCTGAATAAAATGCTACTGTAATTTCGATCGTAAACATATACAGTACTAAGTCGGGATACGTTAATTTTAATTCTCGTTTCTTCGAGTCATTACGTGATAATATTGTCGATTTTTTTAAGACGTAAAATAGTTTTCTTCGTTAAAGTTGACATCGAGTCGAGTAAATCATTCATAGTCTTGTCTATATGCCATCTCTCTCATCCAACAGAAATTGATTTTTATTGGTTTTAATGTTGTGAGTAGTTAAACACATAAATACATTACCTACAACTTGTCCGTTAGCATTAATTAAATATTGAACATTGTAGGAATGCGCAACTTTATTACTTGAAGAATGTGCAAATAAAATAGTATTTTTTCTCCTTTATATGAAAGTGTTCTCGGTGAAGTCATTTCGTACGAAAAACCACACTGATCTGTATTGAATATAAAGTTACGCGAATAAGATGGCAATAAATCGTTTACTGTTGTTTGAAATTGAGCAGCTTTTATTAAAATATCCTTTTCGTTTAATATTTCAATTTTATTTACAAGTTTTGTAGTTTTTCGAGATACTAATCTGTATTCTTTTTTGCATTTAGCAACCCAGGAATCACTAGTTGTAAATTTAATTGAACTATTTAGCTCAACAAATTTCTGTAATTCCCATATTTTTAATTGACTACCTTTAACAATTTTATAGCTGTTTTGTATGATGTCACAACTTGGTGAATTTAAAGACACTTTGCAAAATTCATCGATATTTATTACATAAGCTTTACAGAAACGCGTTTCGGGCTTTCGCCCCTCGTCAAACCGGTAAATACTCGAAGCAAAGATAAAAGCAGTCTAAGATACACCCCCTTCCCTTACATCCGTGGTTTCTTCGAACAGATAAATAAAAGTTTTGATAAAATGAATATAAAACTGGCACCAACCTATAAAAACCTACAAAAAAGAATCCAGCAAACTAAACCTAGCGCAAATAATCAATCAGACAAATACAACACTACTGACGTCGTTTACAAAATACCTTGCACGTGTGACTCACCAAAAGTATACATTGGTGAAGCAAAAAGAAGATTGGAAACAAGACTAAAAGAACACATCGCGGACCTAAAATACAATAGATTAATCTCTGTTTTCTACCATCATTGCACAACGCATGACTGCAACATAGCTAAAACCGATGTTAAAATAGTTCACAGGGGAAAAAATTGGTACAGAAGAAAATTTAAAGAAAGCTACGAAATAACGATCGACAAAAATAATATTAACAAGAACCTTAGCATCGAAATCCATAAAAGCTGGTTACAACTACTGAAATAACAAATCTTAATAAAATCTTAAAAAGTATATTTATACAATTGTAGGCGTGGCTGTGTGAAGCATTCTGGGTGTAAGACTTTGTGCGGCAGGTGACGAACAGATGTCCTTCAGGAGTGCATATACTTTTCGTTTTGTATGGATCGATCTGTAAAATCGGATCAGTCCTTGTCACGTGATACAGATAGCTTCTGTCATGGCAGAAAGTATACAAGTAGTATCGAATATGGCGGCAAACATTTGTTAGTTAATAATAGTCTCTCCTTGTTAGTTAACATATACTGAGTTTTAAAAATATTATACGTAGAATATCTTTGAAACTCTGTATATTTTAACTAACAAAAATCAATTAATTAAATTAAAATAATCCATTTTGTCTTTCGATATTAAAACTGTAGTTAGTACTAAACGACACACGCTGTTACGAATTATCGTTTATTTGACAAAATTGTTTGTGCTCATTTATACGAATTTTTAAATCGTATTACTCTGTGAATAAAATTGTTTTCCACAAAATAAAATTTAAATAACAATTTCACAAAATTAAAAAATAAAACTTGCAGAAAAGATGAAAGTGCACGCCATACATTCTTGCTGTACAACCTCGCAAAATCGTCTCTAAATACTTATTTTTTCATCTCAGTTTATCGGATATTTTAATAATGATGTTTTTACTTGCCATTTATAAGTTTAAAAAAGTTTCCTTGTCAACAGTTAAACGTGTTTCTTCGTTATTTACTGTAAGCTTAACTTCAACCATGGAAGCCGCCATCTTTAATCTCTTTTAACCGATCCAAACGATCCTACCCTCCACTCGAATTAGTTTGGTCGCGATTCAGTTGATCCTATATGGCGTTTGTATACGCAAATAGAGATTGATCGGATCGCAGTAGTTCCTTTGTATACACGATTCGAACGATCGAAGTGATCTTGGATTAGCTTGATTTCAAAAGTATATGCACTCTAGATGCAGCACATGCTCATCACGTAACAGACTGACGAGGGGCGAAAGCCCGAAACGCGTTTCTGTAAAGCTTATGTAATAAATATCGATGAATTTTGCCAAGTGTTTTTAAATTCACCAAGTTGTAACATCATACAAAACAAGAAATAGAAGACACAGTTTCAACAAAACTAATAAATTTTATAGCTGCCTCGAGCTTCGTCAAACATTTGTTTAGCGTGTCCTTTAATAATTTTTAATGTTTCAATTTATGTTTTCTACATTTAAATTGTTTTCCCCATTTATATAAATCATGAAAATGACTTCTTTAGCCATTTTTCCACTGTAATATGCGTAATTTTCGTTTTGAATGTTTCTTATGTAAGTTAAGAATTTCGTCTTTTCGTTTTGTTGAAATTATATTCTTATCAGCTTTTTCATCATCATTTGAATATCCTGATTCACAGTTGATGTCTGCCTTATCAACTTCTTTTTCTTGAAGCAGGCAAGTGTTTTTTTTTCAGCTGAAATATCTTTAATCAAATTCTTATCTTTCATCCGACAAAACTGTTCGTCATCTCTACTTACATAATTATTTAAAATATCGCTAAATGCATTTAAACTGCTTTTATAATTATTTTTATTTAATCGAGCTAATTTAACAGCAGGGGCGACGAGGAAAAAATAGTCGAGTTAAAGATGTAATTATCGTTCGAGGTACATGTTTTGTTTATTTATTTTTAATGTTCGTTTGAATAAAATTACTATAAATCATATTACTATTTTCACTATGAAATGAGTGTAACGTATAAATAAGATACGTATGTTACATGTTTTAATGAATGTAACAGATAAAGTTTGTCTGAAAAGTGCAAGTATAAAATCAAATACTTGCTTTCACTGGACATATTGACAAGTGTTTTGTTTTCTGCTTTTTACAACAGAATGGCTGTTTCTAAAGCCAAAATTTTGAATGCTGCTATAGTCCATGCAGTGAAAGAGTAGACACAAAGTCAACTTGAGCTAGAAGGGTCGACTGAAAGGGATGGAAGATGTGTGGAAGTTGTTACGTGGATCTGATCTCTTTTCGTTGTTTTTTACTCGACCAAACAATCCCTTTAAATGATTGGGCTGTAAATAAGGTTTTGGCGGGACAGTCCCGATTTTTAACAATTTGTCCCGCGTCCCGAGGTGTTTTAAGAAAAGTCCCGACTTTTTGGAAGGATTAAATTTTTGTCAATTATGTGTCATAAACATACGTCTTATGTTTAACATCTAAGCCCCTCCTCAGTGTAATCCTACAAAATCAAAAAACACACTTAGCTATTTCATAAATTTAACGCGTGTAGATCATCTTTACAGACATAAAAGAAAAAAAAATGTTCATACCAAAGAAGGTAGAGCAGCGTTTTTCAAATTTTTTCGATACACCTATATGATACTTCTGGTTATGTTTTTTTTAAAAACATGAGTATGTATCGGATGATCTTAAAAAGTTTTCATAAACATGACGATAAAATCCATAGCGGTACATCTTTTTAAAACAGTGATACAGTAACTGTAATATTCTTACAAGCTATAAACAATTAAGAAAATTATACAACTCCTGGGATACATACCAACATTGGTATTTTCCGAACAGAATAATAATACAATTCAGTGAAAGAAATTTTTATGTGGTGTATTTTTTAAAAACGTTTCGGAATAACTGTAATTACAGTAACAGTTTTACAGGTTTTTTACATACGATAAGGAAATTATTTCACAAATTATAAAGGATAATGCATACATTATATTTTCTTTTCTATTATCTACAGTATTACATTTGTAAACAGAGTATGACACTTACATTATAGGTTACTTTTTTTCTGTCACGCCCTCTATCATACTGTTTTAAATGGGGGTACCGCTATGGATTTTATCGTCATATTTATGAAAACTTTTTAAGATCATTCGATACATACTCATGTTTTTTTTTAAAAAAAAAAACATAACCAGAAGTATCATATAGGAATATCGAAAAAATTTGAAAGGCGCTGCTGAAATTTCATACCTTTTTTGGTATGAAATTTTTTTAAGTCTGTAAAGATGATCTACACGCGTTAAATTTGTGAAATAACTGTTTTTTTAATTTTGTAGCATTACACTGAGGTGGGGCTTAGATGTTAAATAAGCCCAAAATGCTTATATGAATATCAATAAAAGAAGTACCTAACCTGATAGCTGTGAGAAAGTGTACCGAAATTAATTGTCTATTCGGATTAAAGAGGCATACATTTACATAACCAATATAACATTTCTACTATATTAAAATAAATGAATAGTTTCATGATTGATATTTGTAGCATCATTGGTTATCAGACTTACAAGTTAGACTATGGCTTGAACATGGGACATAAAATAGATGGGAATTTAAATTTAAAATTCTTTTTGTAAACCTATATTTTTGTCGCGCATATTAGAGTTGTTATCATAGCCTTCACTTGTTAACTTATTTATGTCTAAATTTAATTTTTTTAGTAAATCAATAAGAATTAATTAATGACTTGAAACCGTGTCGCTCTTGATTCTTGTTGACTATGAACACAATATAGTGCTTACGACGATCACTTGGCTTTTCTTCTCCCTGTTATTTAGTTGAACTAAATAACAGGGAGAAGAAAAGCCAAGTGATCGTCGTAAGCACTATATTGAACTAAATAACAGAGAGAAGAAAAGCCAAGTGATCGTCGTAAGCACTATATTGTGTTCATAGTCAACAAATCAATAAGAAATAATGTCAATCCAGCCACTGTAGTGACTATAGTTTGATAGAATGCTACAGTTTTCATGTTTTTCAAACCTTTTATATTCCGAATTAAAATGAACGAATCGAACTACTGTATCTGACTATTTGATCAGTATGTGATAGATCCGGAGTATAATATAAAATAATTGAAAAATATTTGTTTTGTTGACTCAAATTAATAATATTACTTTAATATTTAATGCCAATAAAACGAGTATTTCATTTTGAATTTTATCTTCGAATAGGAATCGCAATAGGAAAACATTTTTAGTCATAATCAACAACAACACGATTCGCGTGTTGCTATTGATGCGTGTTGTTGCGATATAAAAGAATCAAACTTTTTTAATATGTCAGTGCAGTTTAGAAAATTGTGATTGTTGCGATCGTAGAGTTTTGTACTTTTACCATGAAGAGCTAGATTTTGTTTTGCCTAAAAACAGCACTATAAAAATTATTTTCTATAAATTTAATGGAAGATACTATACTATACAACTACTATAAAACTGTACTATAAAATTGTACTATAGTTTTACTATACTATAAAAATTATTTTATAGTACAGCACAATTATAGTACAATTTTATAGTACAGTTTTATAGTAGGCTATCTTCTATTAAATTTATAAAAATCGATAAAGAAATCAACTAATTAAAAGCGTTAAATTTTTCTGGAATTTAAGATTCGATAAAGATCGTTTTGTATTGTGGCTGTACGCCATATTAGATATATATTCTGTTCCTTGTAGAAATTTCCTTCCCAACCCTTCTGGTGACTAATCCCTTTAGAACAAAAGAAAGGAATGGGACCCTGAGGGCTGTATGTGCGAATAACAGGCATTCTTTGTTGGGACATTACAATGATATCGAACATTTTCATTAGGTCATGTTAAAACAAGAACTTAATAGGAAAGATGTGCAAAAATCATTCGATTCGATTATTAGATTAAAATTATAGATTTTGTAATGTTTTAATAGAATCTTTTATATTTTTTATCCCAAGTATCTATCTTGTGCATTGCTAATCAATGCAATTAATTTTAAATTATTCTGTGTTTTATTCATATAGTGACTGCCCAAAAAATAAATTATATAGATATGGATAGGTGGGTTTGCAGATAATCATTATGATGCTTTAAAAGGGGCGGGGTGTTTACAAAAATGTTAGATAATGCTAGAGTCTTTGGTAACATAATGATTCCTTTCTGTTTCTGGAGAGTTAAATAGAAAATTACGCAGTTTATGTCACTTCTTTGTACCTAAGTAATAAAATATGTAATGTTCAATACGTTATGATTTTGTTCAATGTAGAAATTCTTTAACTCCAAAAAATATAGTTTTGCATGGTTGTTTTTAGTTTATTTAAATGATTTAAATGTTTATGATGGCTACCAAAATTTGTTTTACAAAAATTAGTTTAAAACAATTTATATTTTCATTCTAGAATAATTTTTAAAAGTTTTGATAAATAAATTGAGCGTATATAAATTTTCTTAAATTTAATAAATTTCGATTAATTAATTACAATTTATTAGATGTTTATCTATAAAATATAATTGGTATTTTAATTTATATAGTGAAGTTTAATAAAAACTGTAATGATAAATTTATCCTAGAAAGAAAAAACTGAATAAATACTTTTTTAAAAGACAATTTAGTAGTTTGTAGTAGTTCCTCACTGAAAAAATGCAGTTACAGATAAAAAAAAGACGGTTAAACCCTAGAAGTTGTTTAATTTTTTAAGAAAAAAATTGTCTTTAAAATATATTAAAAACCCGCACCATAAATAAATACATATATTTGTTACTTATACACGAATAAATCGTTGGTGCACAAGAATAGTGACACAACTCAAAAAAATAGTTCTTCCAGAACAGCCACTTAAAAGTTTCTTGTTTCCTGTAAGGCTTCGTTATGATCTTGGATTTTTTAAATTTTCAAATCTATTCTAAATGTTAGTGTTCGTTCTTTCACATAAAAATATGGGGAGTTTGCTATACATTTCTATCAATAAAGTTAAAATTGGCAATTTTTGAGTTGTGTCACTATTCTTGTGCACCAACGAAATATTTCTTATCAACCATATATTATTAAAAATGCATTTATAAAAAAAAATGCAGAACTGGGAATGGTTATTTGTGGTTTAGCCTAGTGACAAGTAAATTCGTGTTTCGACTTAAGTCGTTTCTTGGTACGCTAAATTCCTCTTTGAACACGATGTAAGATGACGGGCCAACTCTCCCCCGGGGAGTCGCTCTCTCTCTTGATTTACGATTGGGGACGTGTCGAGTTGGTCCAGGAAATGCGACAATTAAAAAGTCGGTAAAACTAACACGAACCATCTTAAAATTAGACGACGCTTTAAGTAATTTCTAATTCTCGGATATTTAGTTTACACCGTTTAATATTAACAAAAAAATTAATTATAGAACATTTAACAAGTTTTCACTTATTTTCAGACTTAAATTTTTATTAATACTATTTTTAGCATTAAGAATTTCAAAACTTTCTTTAAATTTTCTATTAGGCCTTTATGTATTTTTTCATTATGTAAAATTTCAACGTTTAACTTGTCAATGTTACAGTCATTTAGTACACAGTGATCATGAAAAACAGAATTTATTCTATTATGTTTAAAATCTGCAATATGCTCTTTTAATCGTACATTCAATTTCCGTTTTGTCTCACCTATGTGAACATTAGTATTGCTGCATGTGCATGGAATTCTATAAACAACGCTTTTTGTTTCACCTTTTTCATGTTTAATTATTCTTGTTAGTTGTTTTGTCTTAATCTAGACTGTAACTTTTCATAATTTGGTGCTAGTTTTACGTTTATGTTTTTAAAATTCTTTTTGAATCTTTTCATATAGATTTCTTATATAGGAAAATTTAATATATCTCATGTTATCATTTGTTTTTATTCATTCGTATTTTTTATCGTTAAGCATTTTTCCCCGGGTATTAATTATTCTGTTGGGGTAGCAATTTAACATAAATTTCTTTTTTAGTTCGCTTATATATTTATTTATTTCAATGGATTTACTGGTTCTATGTTTTAATTTTAATGTATTCCATGTTGAAGTTGTTATTTTTAATATACATAGGTATGTTAGAAGTATAGTAAATTGTTTTATTTATAGAACATTGTTTTCTAAAAAGCGTGAAGGTTATGCTAGTATTGGTTCGTTTAATTGTTATATTAAAGTAATTAATGCTGTTATCGGTACTATGACTATTACTTCAACTAAATAAAGATGAAATATAGCCAAGTGTGCAAATGGTAACACATCCTTTTTATTCGGTTGGAACGCTTTTTTATTACATAACGCGTTTCGGGCCGATGCCCCTCTTCAGCCAACTAAACATTAAAAAGTGAGAGATGACTATATACAAATATTTAAAATAAATATCGTGACAGTATACATAATTAGTTTTTTAGAGGTTGTTACCTTCTAAATCCTGGTAAGAGCTTGTATACCGTTAAAAGCTGGTCCGTACCTCATTCGGTAGTTTAGACGGATGTAATAGTCCAAGGGTACGAATCTTGATAAAAATTCCATAAAAAAGGAAGGTTTAGTATCAGTCTGTAGCCTATAAAAAAAAAAAAAAAAAAAAAAAAAAAAAAAAAAGGAACATTCCCCTGCTAATGCTCGACCAGACATATGCAAATTAAAAATAGATCGTGCTCCGCAGTTGAGGTGGAGGAGTACGAGCTCAGTGTTAGACAACACACCGGAAGACGAATCTCAGGTATGGTTTCACGAATATGATTTGTGAAAGAATAACCCCGTATACCTCTACAGACTGATACTAAACCTTCCTTTTTTATGGAATTTTTATCAAGATTCGTACCCTTGGACTATTACATCCGTCTAAACTACCGAATGAGGTACGGACCAGCTTTTAACGGTATACAAGCTCTTACCAGGATTTAGAAGGTAACAACCTCTAAAAAACTAATTATGTATACTGTCACGATATTTATTTTAAATATTTGTATATAGTCATCTCTCACTTTTTAATGTTTAGTTGGCTGAAGAGGGGCATCGGCCCGAAACGCGTTATGTAATAAAAAAGCGTTCCAACCGAATAAAAAGGATGAAAAATTCGCCCAGTGTTTAAGTTTACGTCACTACATTGTGTCTTCGAAAGAAAAGAAAAGAAACGAAAATATGCTAGTATTGTTTCGTTTAATTGTTAGATTAAAGTAATTAATGCTGTTATCGGTACTATGACTATTACTTCAACTAAATAAAGATGAAATATAGCCAAGTGTGCAAATGGTAACACATCTTGTGTTAATGAATCAAAGCAATTAAGTTTAATTCGAAATGATTAGTTGAAATCATTTCAAGATACAATTCAAGTTTAATTAATTATAATTAACAAAATCATATAATAAATTATATTTTGAAAAACAATTTCTTTTGAATATATACGTTAATATATATTGAATCAGTCAAGTGTGAACTGATTCGGGCCAAGGGACATCATGAAAAAATCTATGTATTCTGATGTGTCCTTCTTGCAAACGTTTGTTCGGATCCTGAAAAAACAAGAAATCATAAAAATTAATCACGACAGTTGATACTATTTCAATCATATTTTAATCTGTAAAGTTTTGAAGTCAACTCGTATTACAGTAAGTTATTTAGCTTATAATTACTAATTAAAATTTGATTATCACAAACATTGAAATTAAGTATTCAACAGTGTTGATTAAACAAACTGAATTAGTTATTCAAATATTCACCTAATTATTCATAAAATGTGCTGAAATGTTATTAACTGAAAACTTTTTTTATTAACACAATAAATTTATGAAATTCACGTATAAAACAATATAAATACTAACGTTTAATACTTCGAAAAGTAATAAAAAATAATTACGCAAATGCAAATGCAACGTGTCATATAACTACAGTAAATATTATAATCTTACCTTTTGCAGTAGATCCTCGATCATGTCTACGACATTCATGGACAGTCGCATAGGATATTGCAACGGAACATTTTGAATCGCTGAAAAGACACGCTTACATTAATCACATCGTTTCTCTTTATTGTTAACAAATCAAAAATAACAACGGCTTAATTTTCGCTATCTCGATAAAGGAAGACAGATCCGTATAGTCAATGTTGTTAATTTTTTTCAAATAAATAGCCATTGGAGTTTGTCCAATTAACATCTGATATAATACGATTGCAAATGCCCACCAATCGCAATAAGCATCTGTAAGTAATCCGTATTAATTACAAGAGTTAAACGAAATGATTCGATTAAATTCGAATAGATCACCTTACCGTACAGCAGGGGTCCCCAACCTTCTTGTACCTAAGAGCATATTTTAGAATACCGGTCGGACGGCGGGCACCATTTATTGTTTCAAAGTGAATTTAGAATTTGACATAGTTAATAATACATACATATAATATACAAAAAAACATTTAATTCCAAAAATGTAATTTAACATACACAAGAATATTAACAATAATTTTTATAAAACAAGTAATTACTAAACAATGCATACAAAATCTACAAAGTATAAATGTTCTTTATAAAAAAATATAAATCTTAAAGTTAATGTGATTTTTGGCATTGCATTTCATTGGTCATTGCTTCGTAATTAGAAGAGAATGATGTTGTTCCTGCTCGTAAGCAATCGTCAAGCATCTGTAAGTCGTGATCTGTACTTTGTTTTCGACAATGAACATTATAAAATCAATGATTCACACAAGTATGTAGAACCGAAAAACTATTTTATTTTATATGCTGCTTTTTGCAAGAATGGAAATTTGTTTTTTTTTCAACTATATTCCAGAACTTCTCATCTGATACAATGGATTTTAGGATAATGTCGTTCTGAAAATCCAAAATTTTTATCTCTACCCCTCCAGCCTACCCCCTCTGGAGAGACTCGGGATCCAATCCGATCGGGTCGAAAAATCTCCAGGAATTTTTCGGGATGGTTCAAGCGGATATGTCGGGCTCCGTCTTTCATCACCTGATATAGATATATTCATTTATTATAAAGGAGACAAACATAAATGTATTTGAAAAAAGCATAATTTGAAAAACATAATAAAACAAATATTTGTTCTATTTGAGTCTGTAATTAATCAAAAACGACAAAACACCATTTTAAAGTAATTTTTATTCAAATAATATATTTATAAATAATATGTAGCCAAAAATGTAGCCACGTCAAATTTATGTAACCCAAAAAGTAGCAAATGCGCCAAATGATATTTTTTACGCCAAACTAAAAAAAGGGTAGCCAAATTTGGCGCAAAGTGGCCAAATATGGCAACGCCAGATGACCATAGAACAGCAACCATAGAAACAAACTGATTCATTTAATTTTAGGTATGGGAAATTTGGTTGGCGAAGATTTGGCGCGAGGGGAAAAAGAGATCGGTCGCGTTTCGCTTTGTGCTTTTATCTGTGTTGGATGCCATTTCTACTTTTGTGCGGTTAATCATTAAAAATGAGAAAACTTTTACATATCATTTTACTGAAAACTGAAATAATTTTATTTTTATCGTGGTCGCACACCGACGGGCACACATAAAACGATCGGCGGGCGACTATGGTGCCCGCGGGCATTGGTTGGAAATACCTGCCTTAGTACATATTTACCAAAATTATTTCTTAATTATCTTCAAAATATAATTTTATATCTGAGTGAATTTGTAGCTTAAGAGCTTTGATTTGATTAAAAAACGGTTGCTATTACTAGCAATAAGATTGGCCCCTCATCCTCCGTATCACTCATTAACAACGGATGAATTCATTTCTTCACGGCTATGATGCTTATTTGCGCTTCCTGAACAGACAGCCGAACTACTTCTGCAGATATAAACTTCTACAGAGAACCCAGAGAGAATGTTCTATAAACACTAATTAATAATATTTACATAATATTCTTAATGAAGTGTAAATTAAGATAATTTTTTTATTTACAGAGGCGCGAGATAAAGACAGAAAAATCAGCATGGATGTCCGTATCGCGTCATCCACATATTGTGACGTTAATTAGTTTCAAAATGAGTACGAGGTAAATTTTAACTTTTTTCATTTGAGTTATTGGTAATACTTTATGCTTCTACAGACTAATAATTGTTTTCTTCAGGTTCTGTTTCGTCTCCGACAATGTAAACCAGGGGTCCCCAACCATATGCCCGCGGGCACCATAGCGCCCGCCGATCGTTTTATGTGTGCCCGTCGGTGTGCGACCACGATAAAAATAAAATTATTTCATTTTTCAGTGAAATGCTATGTAAAAGTTTCTCATTTTTAATGATTAACCGCACAAAAGTAGAAATGGCATCCAACACAGATAAAAGCACAAAGCGAAACGCGACCGATCTCTTTTTCCCCTCGCGCCAAATCTTCGCCAACCAAATTTCCCATACCTAAAATAAAATGAATCAGTCCGTTTCTATGGTTGCTGTTCTATGGTCATCTGGCGTTGCCATATTTGGCCACTTTGCGCCAAATTTGGCTACCCTTTTTTTAGTTTGGCGTAAAAAATATCATTTGGCGCATTTGCTACTTTTTGGGTTACATAAATTTGACGTGGCTACATTTTTGGCTACATATTATTTATAAATATATTATTTGAATAAAAATCACTTTAAAATGGTGTTTTGTTGTTTTTGATTAATTACAGACTCAAATAGAACAAATATTTGTTTTATTATGTTTTTCAAATTATGCTTTTTTCAAATACATTTATGTTTGTCTCCTTTATAATAAATGAATATATCTATATCAGGTGATGAAAGACGGAGCCCGACATATCCGCTTGAACCATCCCGAAAAATTCCTGGAGATTTTTCGACCCGATCGGATTGGATTCCGAGTCTCTCCAGAGGGGGTAGGCTGGAGGGGTAGAGATAAAAATTTTGGATCTTCAGAACGACATTATCCTAAAATCCATTGTATCAGATGAGAAGTTCTGGAATATAGTTGAAAGTGTGGATACCGAGGAAGGACGACGAGGTCAGACCTCTGTCTAACTTCTGCAACAAGTCGGAGTGACTTGCCCACGTGTCAGGGATGGCTTATTTGCCGGTAGGGATCCCGTAGGGACGAGACTTTATCCGGTCGAGTGTAGGGGGGAAGGTGGAGTCGTGGTAAGGCGATAAGCGAATATTCGAGCAAAACAAGACACCATTTAACAGGATAACAACGATTTAATGGAAAAACAAAATATACGTTACAAATTCTGACATTAAAAGGGTGACATATATAAAGTTATATATATCCCTATCACGCGAAGGGAGAGAGAGAGTTTACATAAGTGGGTTCCATACCTCTTAGACCAGTGGTGGGCAAACTTTTTTAATGGGGGGCCACAAAGTTTAAGAAATTCTAGAGGAGGGCCAGAATTATAGAAAAATGCATTTTGTGTTAAAGCTTTTAATGCATAATATTATAAAAACATTACAGTTAGAATCTACTTTATACTTCTCGACCGTCAAAACGTAATTATAGCGGGCCATATACTATCCTTGTCGATGGACCCTCGGCGGGCCGGATTAAATACTTTCGCGGGCCGGAGTTGGCCCGCGGGCCGTACTTTGCCCATCACTGTCTTAGACAATCAGTATTCCAATATTCTGTCGGTCACAAGGATCGGTAATTCTTTTGAAGGGAAGGATCGGTAACTCTTGAGACACAACGTAAAATTAGGCACAAAGGACAACAATGGACGAGATCGCGACTCGATCTAAATCGATGAGTGACTCCCCAGAGGAAGGAAGGAAGCATCTTATATAGCTTTTTGCTTGGGAATTTGGTCACGTGCATGTGCTTAGGCCATAGGTGTTCCCGGGATTGGAAACAATACGGCGAATTCGGGCGCTAACTATAAACTATAGTTGCAAGATGAGCTGTACTCAGCGTAAGAACAATGGATAGTTGACAGTTATACGGCCGGAAACGCATATTTTCTCGTCCAGGACCGTTTTTAGGCAGGATGTTTATATTAAGAAAATTTTCGCTTCGATATAGGGAACAATTTTATTATTATTCGTATTATATTCGGATTATATCCGGATATAAGAAAGAGGTAATTATTAATTCGGATATAATTTATTAAAACTTTCGATCAAGGTGGGTTTCCAGATCTCACAAAAGAAACAAATTTCCATTCTTGAAAAAAGCAGCATATAAAATAAAATAGTTTTTCGGTTCCACATACTTGTGTGAATCATTGAGTTTATAATGTTCATTGTCGAAAACAAAGTACAGATCACGACTTACAGATGAACACCTTTACGATTGCTTACGAGCAGGAACAACATCATTCTCTTCTAATTACGAAGCAATGACCAATGAAATGCAATGCCAAAAATCACATTAACTTTAAGATTTATATTTTTTTTTTTATAAAGAACATTTATACTTTGTAGATTTTGTATGCATTGTTTAGTAATTACTTGTTTTATAAAAATTATTGTTAATATTCTTGTGTATGTTAAATTACATTTTTGGAATTAAATGTTTTTTGTATATTATATGTATGTATTATTAACTATGTCAAATTCTAAATTCACCTTGAAAAAATAAATGGTGCCCGCCGTCCGACCGGTATTATAAAATGTGCTCTTAGGTACAAACAGGTTGGGGACTCCTGTACTAAGGTATACAAAATGGCGGCGCTTCGATTAGGTTCGTTTCGTTTCCGTTAGATTAACTATATTTTTAGTAGATGTATCTTTTTTTTAGTTTGTTCAATCACTACCGCGAATCAATAACTAGTGACGTTTAGCACATGGCGGCCTGCTGGCAGCTTTTCTCCGGGAGGAGTCCGTCGGGTGTACGTTTCGCCATATTGTATACCTAGGTTCACATTAACCATAACGTTTGACGATACAATAGCCACAATTATTATTATAAAAATTTTTGTTAGGCTCAAAATCGACGAAAATTCAACGCGTAGCGACATGCAATGGATAAAAATTTCAACATCAGATACGTTATTATACTTTTTCGTACCTAATCGGTTATCCAAAAAATAATTTATCCGAACAACCCAGTTTCCAATTGATTCGCATACACGACGCTCTACTGTATTATTAAAGCTAACCTACGAATGGCAGCTTTCCAGCACAATAGCGACACATGTACAGAAGACACCGTTTTCCGGCCCCTGTAAAGTTGGCTATCCAGAGGGAAACATGCCATTTAGGAACCAATTTTACCAAATTGAAAAAAATCGAAAAAACCACTTTTTTCAATTCAAATGAATAATATTTTTCAATAATAATAGGGCTTACATAAAGCCAATTTTTATAATAGAAAAGACGTTTAAGGAGTAATTCGGACTCTGTCCACAACCTTACATTTTCAAGATGAAGAAACAATGAACAAAAAACTTCATTTCAAAATAAAACACTAATTTGGTAAGAAAGTTTTCCCACTTACATTAAATTTATAACGTAAGAAATGTTGGATAATATTATGCAAAGTTTGCAAATAAACTGGAAATTGAAGTATATACTGTATTTATTTTTAACTTCCATTGTTTTAAACTGAAACAGTCTTATTTACAAAACGATTTTAAAACTTTTTTATCATCATTTCTTATCCATTTCTATCACTTAAAGTTATCAACTTTCTCTTTAATGTTAAATTTTTTTGCTTTTGGTTTACATGCCATCAATTATAGACTCAATTATAGAGTTTTGATGTTATAGAATTAGACATTGGGATAATCAGATTTTTTTAAACTTTCTGATGCAACGAGAAAATAATAGCCAATGTATTTGCGAAGGATGTTTTTATTATTGCGTACATTAGTAAAATCGTTATAAAAAGTTTTAATTGGCATTAATTTGAGATTTTGTTATTTTGGAGAACATTTTGAATAAAATTCATTCGTTTAATGCAACTTTATTTTTATAAACATAAAATTAAGCTGTAGAACTGAAATAAAACCATGGGATAATTCCCCCGAACTTTGACAAATAGATCTAGAAAACGAAATACTGATAACGCGAAAAGCTCAAAGCTGTAAATAATGTAAATAATCGTATGTCAGCAGCTAGCATTTTGACGTAATGAATAGTCTTTTTTAAAGACAATTAATTCCATTAATATTTGTCAATATGAAGACAGTTGCTACTACTGTATTTAATTTATTAACAATTGAATAACACGTGTACTTATTGTATTTTTTATATATCTTTTAATACAGCATTTGACTATTTTTTGTTCTTTACCTGTCTTTCACTCGCGCTTGTTCAGACAATTCGCCATATAAATCCTACGTCATTATTTTTAATATCCACCACACAATACGAATGCTTATCGACAATATTCAACACACAAACTACCAAAAACCATTGAGCGCAATTAAGTTTAATTCGAAACAATTAGTTGAAATCATTTAAAAATACAATTAAACTTTAATTACTTATAATTAACAAAATCATATAATAAATTATATTTTAAAAAACATTTTTTTAAATGTATATATATAGTGAATAAATCAATTGTGAACTGATTCGGGCCAAGGGACACCATGAAAAAATCTGTGAACTCTGATGTCTCCTTCTTTCAGACGTTTCTTTGGATCCTGAAAAGACAAGAAATCATAAAAATTAATCATAACAGTTGATACTGTTTTAATTATATTTTTATCTGTAAACATTCAAAGCCAACTCGTATTACAGCAAGTTATTCAGCTTCTGATTACTAATTAAAATTTGATTATCACAAACATTGAAATTAAGTATTCAACTGTGTTGATTAAACAAACTGAAGTAGTTATTCAAATATTCACCAAAACATTCAGAAAATGTGTCGAAATGTTATAAAATGAACGCGTTTCTTATAATGAAATTCTCATATTAAACAACATAAATACCAACATTTAATACTTCGAAATGTAATGAGAAATAATTATGCAAATGAAATGTGTCATAACTACAGTAGATATTATAATCTTACTTTTTGTAGTAAATCCTCGATCATGTCTACGGCATTCATCGACAGTCGCATACGATACGGCAACGGAACCTTTTGAACGTCTGAAAAGACACGCTTACATTACTCACATCGTTTCTCTTTATTGTTAACAAATCAAAAATAACGATGGCTTACTTTTCGCTATCTTGATAAGGGACGTGTGGTCCATATTGTCAATGTTCTTAAATTT
Source organism: Centruroides vittatus (assembly GCF_030686945.1). Lineage (NCBI taxonomy): Eukaryota > Metazoa > Arthropoda > Arachnida > Scorpiones > Buthidae > Centruroides > Centruroides vittatus. Next base: position 177,626 of record NW_027121376.1, on the reverse strand, counting down.
TTTCAAATAAATAGCCATTGGAGTTTTTCCAATTAACATCTGGTATAACACGATTCCAAATGCCCACCAATCGCAATAAGCATCTGTAAGTAATACGTATTAATTACAAAAGTTAAACGAAATGATTCGATTAAATTCAAATAGATCACCTTACCGTACGGTTTTTCCTCAAGAATTTCTGGACAAAGATAGAACAAAGTCCCGCAATAGTTTTTGGGATTATGTTCGTACTGACAGAAAGAAACGACGATGTTATATGAAACGTGTACCTCTACGAAACTTAGGATATTACATTATACATTACTTACTGTGCACTGACCGAAATCGATTAACTGTGCTCCTTTCGTCCTATCTATCATGATGTTGTTGGAGCTAATGTCCCTATGAATTATTCCTGTCGAAGACAAAAATAAATTTGTCATACAATTTGCATTTGTGAAGAAATGAATAAATAAATAGATTTAGAAAATCACCTTTGTTATGAATAAACGTGATGGCCGAAGCCACTTGAGCAGCAAGTATTTTGGCTTCTGCTACCTCCAGAAATTTTTTGCGGCGTATGTAAGTTGTCAAGTCCTGTCCGTCCACATACTCGGAGACAAAACAGTAACTGAAAAAAATAATTACTAGTCTATAGAAGCATAAAGTGTTGCCAATAACTCAAATGAAAAATATTAAAATTTACTGTGTTTTCAATTTAAAAACACTTTTTAACGTCACAATATGGGGATGACTTGATGCGGACGTCCATGCTGATTTTTCTCTCTCTATCTTACGCCTCTGTAAATAAAAAAAATTATCTTAATTTACACTTAATTAAGAATATTCTGTAGATATTTTTAATTAATGTATATAGAACATCGCTTAGTGCATCATCAATAATTAAATAAATTTTGATAAACGTGTAATAACATAAATGATGTGTGAATTAATGATTTTTGAAGTCAGGAATAATTTAATATACGTGTTCTGTTTTTTGACGTCGGATTACAATGGAAAATAAAGCTTAATGCATACCTGTGCGAGACAATAGCACTTTATCTTGACGGTTTTTATAGCCACTTTATCATTTGAATTTTTACACCGAGCTAAATAAACTGTACCGAAACTCCCCTTTCCTATTTTTTTAAACTTGTAATTGTTATTAAGAGTGTGTTCATCATATTTTGCTGAACCCAGTCGAAATTGAGGACGTGCCAGATTATTTTCCAATTCGCAGTTCTGAAATCGCAAAATCAAATTATAAACTTCTTTAATTGAAGGATTGTATAAAAAAACGAGTCATAAATAACGCTGATTTTCCAAGAGAAACGGAAATATCTTACCTTTGTAGGACAATCTGTAACTTGCTGTCCACTTGGTTCAGCATCATCATCTCCCCTGTAAAGAAATTCGATTATATCGTATTTAATATTACATAAATCTCAATTATAAATGTAATTAATGAGAAAATTTATTCTTTCTTTTGCTCTTTATAACTCCACATTCGCAAAAGAAACTTCTTTAGGCAGCGCACCATTTTTGCTTCGCAATCGCAATAGAATATTGTTAAATGCAGTTAATTGTAAAGAATTGTTGTAAATTATTGTTACGAAATTACATTTAATATGAAATCACGTGATTAATTATATGAACTTTAATTCGCGTATTAAAATGAGCTTTTAGAAAATTTTTTACAAATTCTTATCATTGTTTTAAATGTACATTTCTGTTTTTTTGCCATTAAAGCGAAAAGTTTAATCCTTCCGAATTAACAGAGAAGTTAGAAATTCTTATTATTTGTGATTTCAGCTTGTGTTAAAACATATTGCACTTGGATGGTTCCACTGAAAAATGTGTTTAGGTTCTCTGTAGAAACCTATATCTGCAGAAGTAGTTCGGCTGTCTGTTCAAGAAGCGCAAATAAGCATCATAGCCATGAAGAAATGAATTCATCCGTTGTTAATGAGTGATACGGAGGATGAGGGGCCGATCTTATTGTTTGTAAAAGCAACGGTTTTTTTTAATCAATTCAAAGCTTTTAAGCTACAAATTTATTTAGATATAAAATTATATTATATTTGGATGTAAAATCTCAATAAAAGGAACCAATTTTATAGAAAATACATTATCTTTCAAAGTAACAGAATGCTAGTAACATTTCCTTACATCTTCGTATTTACATTCATGTTCTTTTTTCATGAAATGTATAAAGAAACGAGACGTAGAAACTTTAAAGATGGGAGGTTCCGATTCAGTATACCCAACCTCCAATAAAAACTGGAAGTTATGTTATTTCAATTCAAGAATTTCCCTGAAAGGTGTTAGACCCTAATACTAGCGCGACACTATCGTTAAAGGAAAGTATAATGAACAGGGGCAGTTCACTTCTAATTTGAGGTAGAGAGAGTATATTTTACATGAAATACAGTGAAACCTGTCTATAACGATCAGCGACGGTTCCTGTCTAAAAAACCCTTTTTTAGACAGATGGTCGTCGAATACAGGTAGTGCTGTAATACCGTATTTTGCGCACTTTTTAGCCATTTTTACTAAACAAAACTCGAAGTGAGCATTTATAAGCGAGTTTTTCAACGATAGAGCTATATTGGTATAGTATTTTTTTTTATCGGATAACTTGATTTACAGGAGTCGTCGAAATTTTATGACAGATTTAATATCAATATTTTAAGGATTAACACAGTACTTGCATTTTCTCGATTATAGTGCACATTTTCTTTTTCTGAGATAATTCATTCAAGTTGTTTTTATTCGTTTGCTCCGCAGTTACGTGTATTACATCATCGATATAAAAGCGCGTGGTATCGCTCTATCGTTTTGGTTTTGGTTAGTTTTATCTTATTTTAACTTCAAAAATACTGTATTTTTTAATTTTTAATATTTTCTTAAGTACAACAAGGAAAATTATTAATTAATAATAAAACTATTTTATTATTTTTTTTCATAATACGACTTCATTACATTCAGCGATTGTGCGATGTCCATTGAGACGCATGCGCCATGGATTTAAATTTAACCGACGATCTCTCTTCGGCAGTGCTCGTTACCAGTTCAAATCGACTAAGCATGTTCCTTGCACGATATCACCATGGCACTGGACTAATCCATTAACATCTGCAACTTAACTAATTTCAAGGGTGGGAGAAGTGCCCGAAATGGGTTCGAACAATACTTTAGACCGTATATATTCGCGGAAGTGGTCGTTTATTACAGTTGTTGTATGTTGTTTCGGACCAAAAATCGCTGCCCGCGGTCACGTTACAGAGGTGGTCGTTTAATACAGGTAACTTATACATAGACTCTATAGATAAACTATTGCGTGCCAAAAATTTTTGCCCGTTTTGACAGGTGCCCGTCGAATGCAGGTAATCGCCTAAGCAGTTTTCACTGTATATTTAAAATACGATTAAAAATTACAATCCGGAATGACGATGTTACGATAAATAATTCTCGTTCTACTTTTAGTTTTCCCAGCTCTGTTATAAATAATAGAGCGGGGGAACTTTCGGTCAAAAAATAACCCCCAAGATTTTTATATTATTGGACTCATTATTGGCAACTGGAAACGTCGAGAAATGAAAAAATTTGAAATTTTTTTTATGTATGGATGGATGTTAGTGAGTGTGTGTGAAGCACGATTTTGTTCACCCTGTTCGGAGTTTAATAACTTCTGTGCTTTCTGTATAAAATTTCTGAAATTTTGCAAAGGTTTATGTATCAGGAAGATTGATGCTGTTAAATTTTGGTGATTGAACGTCAAGGAAGTGGAGAGAGAAAGAGGGTCGTGTGTCATATTACGAGTAGAGTAAAATTTAACTACGACTTTACTCGTTACTAGCATTTACAATTTTTTTAAAAAAAACCCATGCCCACCCTCGAAATTAAGTTTATTGCCATTTTATAATACTTAAAATATAAAAGGATTTCAATAAAATATAACAGTGGCGTTATCAAATGTTACTGGAAAAGTTAAGCAATTAATTGCTGGATTTTTAAAGTATTTTTCGCTGATGTTAAAAACGTGTTTATCAAAAAACTCGCGGATCTTATTGTCATCTTTTATAACTGCTAATAATAACGTCTCTAATAAAAATTAATGCAAAAATGCGAAATTTTAATATTTTGACAAATATCGAATCTATAAACTGGTTTAAAGAATCGATTTTTATACTCGGGGGCCCGCGTATCCACTGCCACAACAAGATTTCACAATCAGATCAAATGCCCAAATGACAATCAATTCGGCGAAATGGCCATCTTGCTTCCCACGACCAAATAGTGGGCTTTTTTCAAGTTCCGACAGCCGTACACGAAGTCTTCGACTGTATCACACTGGCATGTCTGGCATCAGAAGACTTCCAAAGAGCAGACAAAAAAATATAGCAGCGAGTTGCTTAACTTTCTCGGCAACATTTGGTGGCATTATCTGTTATAATATTTAATTAAAACTGTTCTTATATTTTTAACTATTATAAAATGTCAAAGAAGCTTAATTTTGAGAATAGTGATGGGTTTAATTTAAAAGAAAGAATAGTGTAAATGCTAATAACGAGTAAAATCGTCATTAAGTTTGACCCTACTGAAGATTCATCTCCCTTCATCTCATCGCCTACTCGACCTTTAATCTCCAAAATTTAAGAGCATCAAACACCATAATACAGAAATCTGCTTGAATAATTTCAAAAATTGTCGACCAAAAGCACATTTTTATTTAGATTTCAATTATATTTTATAAATTTGTCTTAAACAAATTATTTCTAATCACTTTGTTATTATTCCTTAAGATTTTATTTTATTCTGATTCTAGTTCTAATGCGAGAACCGAGAGGGGAGAGCTTCGTGCTTGATCCCGCTTACCGGTGCGGGCTGGAGAAGTACGTCACCGGGTCTGTGGATGGCGATGAATCGAGTGGAGGGGATAGCGAGGTCGAGATAAGGTGTCGCAGTGGCGTGCCGTGACATTTGATGACAGGGAAGCTGTGTTTCTGTAAGAAGCCGACTTCCAGGGGCAATCAGTTAATTGCGCGTCAGTGATGGTCTAGGGCAGTGGTTCTTAACCTTTTTATACTCGCGGCCCACCAAATATTTCATAATTTTTTTGTGACCCCCATTTTTAATAATAATTTATATTTGATAATTTGATAATTTATCTATAATAAATTGATTTTTTTATTATTGCTTTATTTTTTATATAATAAATGTAAATCATAACTTTATTATTTCATTATCTATTTAAATAACATTCAAACTTCACAATTAAACATGAAAACTCATTAATTTTTAACAGAAAATAAAATAAGAAACATGTCGAAAAATCGATCCAATGTCGATGCTAAAACTAAACTAAAACTAAAACGCCCACTTGTCGTAAGGATTTTGCATATCTTTGCAAAAATATTTAAATTTTCAAAGCCTACTATTTTTCCTAATTATTTTTAAAATTCCAAGCATTAATAGTTTCTTAAAATTGCTTTGGAATAAAAGAAGTAAATACTGCGGTGTAAGTAGCATACTTACATTTATTTCTTCTGTACTAGCAAAGTTGTATGTAGGAAGAAATACAAAATAAATAAATAAAACTAAATAGGAAAACTTTATCTTTCTTATTTCACTTTTCAATACGATATTCAAATTATACATCAATTTTCTTTTTATTATATTCTGAAGGAAATTTTGCATAATTTGGCGGCCCCAGGCAAACTTCTTATGGACCCCCAGGGGCCGCGGCCCCCTGTTAAGAATCACGGTCTAGGGTCCATTCGTATTCATTTGTTCGATAAGCCAGTAAAAACTGTAGAATTTCTCTAAATGTATTTTTAATATCACAATTACATTGTGAATCGCTAGCCACGATATAAGGGCTAAAATTAAAAATAAATTATAAAAACTTACTCGGTGAAATAAAATGTGCGATGGATATACATACCTGGTACAATGTATTGTTCGATTGTATTAATATACTTTTAAAGAAAATTATAATTAAAATATAGCTTTGTAAAGAAACGTACATAAAAATAACATAAAATATTCTTTACTTTTTAAATCTTAAAACAATCCACTTAGTCAAATATCTTGATACGAGTAGCTAATGGATGGAACTAGTGACGGTCCAGGTAGGTGTGTAGTGAGTGTGTGTGTGCCAAATCCCGAGGGTGCCGATACCGGTCAATGTCAAATGCCTCTTTTGTCGCATCACTAGTATATCTCAAAGGACGCCACAGGGCTGTTGTAAATTTTAAACGTTTCTCACCGTAGCTGTAAAAATCTAACTATGTTAAACTTAATAGTCATTCGTTTTTCTAACTAATTCGTTTTAATACCAGGTGTACACGGAAATCAGTTTTCCACTGTACTGAGCGAGTGATTGGTTCTGTTAAGCTTTTGTTGAAGTAAAATTCTGGCTCTTTCAACAGGGTTTTATTTATGTCCCCATTCCCTAATCTCTTAATTATTTAGTCACTTCTTAAGTAGAAATAAGTCGAAACCAGTTACTTTGTACCTGAATATCTGTAGTCTTGGGAAAACAGTAAAAAGACAAATTTTTATGACAACGGATATATAAATCGTAAATTTAAGGAAAATAAATTCTAGAGCTTTTTTTTTGTACCATTGTATGTACTGTACGTCTCATTTATTAAATTTGGTTGTAAATGATGCTGCCAAAGTAACAGTTAATTTTTAACACTGTATTAGAATTGTACACGTTTTTTCTGCATCCCCTTACAGACGGGACATACTAAATCGTAATATCACCGGTTTAACATTGGAAATCCGTAAGTAATATAAGATGGGAGAGCGGAATAAACGCAGAATAAATATATCAAATATTTTAATGGAGTTTTTTTAAACTCCTGTCAACTATACAGAATTATCATAAAAACGTGCCAGTAAACTCCTATCGGTTGGGTTGTTATAAATCTAGTCTAGGGTGGGCAACCCTTTTTATAACATGGGCCAGAATAAATTTTACGTTTTTTTCCGCGCCGTAGTAGTTAATTGACGCCTTCTTGTGACTCGTAATTTTTTTAGTCTGCAAATATGAAATAAATAAATAAAAAGTTAATTACTCCTAATTAACTTTTTATTTATTTAAGAGAAATAAGAGAAATAAATGTAGTAACATTTATTTCTCTTATCGTTTTCGAAAATTACAAAGAATTGGAAAAATAACTATTAATTAGTTATTTTTCCAATTTAATAATCTATTAAAGATCTCGCGGGCCGGATAGAAACTTTTCGCCAGCCGTAGCTGGCCCGCGGGTTGCCCGCCGTTGATCTAGTCTGCTCGTGATTCACATAATCGGGCGAGGGTGGCCGAATATCTAGCAGGCGGCTAACAGCCCACAACCACTCCGGGATATAAAGTCGCGTACTCTTTACGCGTGTGTCGCTTCTACCAGCTAAACCGTGACGTTTGTGCTATGTAAAGCGCATGCGCCAATGCCTATAATCTGGCTGCTTGGAAGTTGACAGGCAGGCGGATAACAGCCCACAACCGCTCCGGGATATAAAGCTGTACTCTTTACGAGTGTGTCGCTTCTACCAGCTAAACCGGGTGAGGTTGGTGCACTGTAAACCGCATGTGCTAATGCCTGTAAGGCCCTATATAATCTGGCTGATTGGAGACTGACCCGGTTTCGACATTCCTTCCGCCACCGAATTATTCGAATATACAATAGCAATCTTATCGTTTTTTTTCACATGTAGTATAGAAATTTGTAAAAGATACATAATGCAGTTATAATAAAATATTAATTTTAATTAATTCAAAGTACATTAAAATATGAAAATTTATATTTTATAAAATTCAAGGGAAGGTCATTAAAAGGGTGGAATCGGCGCTTCCATCGCTTCCAATGACGGCACGCCACTGAGGTGTCGGTCGTATTCAAGGATGACAGGCATTGATATACAATAACATATTTAATAAAGAGATAATATACTACAAGACTAAATTACAACAATACAGTTCAACTAGGAAACGACAATACTGTTGCCTATTCGGCTGGAACGTCCGGTTGTCGATATTCGGTTGACGTTCGACCAAAGTTATTATTGTCGTATTATCATAGAACTAGCGATGTAACGAATATTCGCTTACTACCCAGTATTCGGCCTATTCGGCTCATTTTTCTCTATTCGCCGAATACCGAATATTTAAATCACTATTCGGCCGAATACCGAATATTTAAATCACTATTCGGCCGAATACCGAATACCTAAAAACAGGAGTAAGAAATAACAAAAACACAGTAAATTAATTATTTTGGAAACTTTTATTAATGTTAAACATTAAATTATAATTATTAAAGTTAATAAGAAATAGCGTCTAACTCTAGTAAATTATTTCGTAATTAAATAATAATATAGCCTTTATCTAGCCCGATATCTTATGGCATTTATGGCATTTATGGCATGTAGGTTAGAATGTATCGGGCATTAGTGTTATTGTTTAGTTAATTATGTTATATTCGTATTCTTGTATATTTTAAGATTTTTTACGATATTTTAAAATGATTTACGAAACGTTTTATTGTAAACTTATCGTATTTAATGAAAGAATTATTTATTTCTAGAAGATGAGTAACTACTATATAATTTATTTTATATATAAAGCAAAGAATGAGCATTTCTCATTATATGCAAAAGATAACATTTGAAATCAGGTTAATTTTAAAAATATTGACAAAAACAATAGCAACAAAATATCACAAATAGAAACCCCCAATAATATACTTGAACTGTTTCACATCTGGGGAGAAACTAGACCATATGTGCCCACTAAAGTATATATCCTTAGGGTACTATTCACTTTACAAATACGTAGTAAAAATAAAATTTTACTACTTAATTAAAGAGTTAAAAAGATCGATTGCAAATAAAATAACTTATGTTATAACTTACATCTAAATACCAACAACTGCCGGATCATATCGGGCTATTTACGTCTATTACATAAATTATAAACCAATTTGGCACTAGTGGTAGACGTTAGGCTCCATCTCATATTAACTTTAACAATTATAATTTAATTAATACATTTAAATAATTTAGACCTACTGGAAGAAAAAATCGTAGTGACATCGGGCCAATAGAGAGCAAGGTGCGCGATCCTTGCATAATGAAGTTTGCGCGCTTATTTTTATATGTGCGTTAATCAAGCCGAATAGTTTGGCCGAATATTCAGTAGTCGGTCACGCTCCTGGCCGAATATTCAGAATTCGGCTGAGGCCGAATATACTATTCGTTACATCACTACTTAGAGCTAGCAGGTAGGCCCGGCGTTGCTCGGGCAAAAGTAACGATAGCAAAGATTAAGATTATCACATTATAGTCAGAAAAAAAAGAGTAATTTCATCAACGAACTAAGTTTTTCTAAAGAAAGGTGAAGTTTAAAAATCGAATGTTCTAATATTGTTCGATTTTCACGACGTGTTCTGATTATATCCTTCGATTTTCATCGAATGTTCTAAAGAAGAAAGGTCGAGAGAAACCGAACTAATTTGTTTAAATTTGAAAATCGAATATGTTCCAACATATTACTCTTTTTCTTTTTTCTTTTTTTTTCAAGTGCCCGTAAATCTTACACGTCGCTTTCTCTCATTCTCCATTGTTACTTAACACTTTGGTACTTAAATCTGGTACCCTAACTGTGTATCAAATTTCAACTTTCAACTCCTAACCGTTTTAGCGAAAATTAAGATTATTACGTTATAGTCAACCTTACCCGTTTTCACAGAATGCAAGAATTGGGTCCTCCCTGTTTCCAGACTAATTACAGAATTTTTAGATAGGTCTAAAAATATGTTCGATTTTCCACAAAAACGAAAAAAAAATCTGCATTTGCGTCTTGCACGTCGCTTTCTCTTAACACTTCCATTGTAACGTAACACTTCCATCGTTGATTGAAGTGTTAAGAGTTAATCCTGTCCCTCGCCCCCGTGGGGAGAAATTTCAAAAAATTCCAACTTAGTGTGCGTTCTCGTGACGTACCCTAACTGTGTACCAAATTTCAACTTTCAACTCCTAACCGTTTGGGCTCTGCGCTGATTAATATTATTATTATTATTATCAACTCGTCTCGATTATATATATAGACTAGGCTTCTACTAACTTAGAATTATGAGAGAGAGAGTTTCCAAGACTGTCAATACCTCGGGTCGTTCATATCTCTTGGCTTATGCGGGTGAATCGGTAGACACTTGCCGATCTAGCTGAATATCGGAGGTGGACTGTCGGCGATCATGGCGGAGTATGGGCCGCTGTATGGCGGGACGGTTCGTAGGTTTCCCGTTGATGTCCGCTAGTGACAGCCCGGAGCGTGAGTAGGACCCCTTTTTATACTCGTTTTGCGGAAACTGACTAATGCATCGGATGATATAATTTGTTCTTAGTTAGTGTCTAGTAATTGTTTATATTAACTTGTCACAAATCGAACGTTTCGTCAGATTTATTTCCTTTTACTATCTTGTACTATTACTCATTCTAATAGGGAAGAAATTCCCAATGGACAATAAATAATGATGATGATGATGATTACTCATTTTACCTCCTAACGTTTATAGTAGGTGTCAAACAAGTGAATCATTAGCGAGAAGTCACTTAAGATCATGATAACAATGTTCCCTCTAATTGTTTTGTAGCTGAGCGGAACGTGGACTTCTCGAAGCAAAAAAATTTTTGCTGAGCAGATTCTGAGCAAAAAATTTTTGTGAGCATATATATATATGCTCACAAATAAATAAGATTATATATATATATAAAATCTTATTTTTTCCTATACAAATTAAAATAATTAATTATAAAGTAGAGATTAAAATTCATTTTAAAACATATTTCCATACAAAAAATCATCTTTTGTCAATTCTTTAATGTATTTAATGGAAATATACATAGCAATAATCATCTTGCACAGTGAGAAATAAGTAAACAACAATTCAAATCAGTGTGCGTGCTCGCCTGCGCGGCACATTAATTCTTGTGCGCGGCAACAATTTGAGAAGGCGCGGCTGCGCAGATTACAGGGAACTTTGATCATGTTTTGTCTTGTGACCTTAGTAATGATTGTTTGAACTAACCCGATTTTCAATCGTCTTATCGATGACAAAATCGAGTGTCTCATCGGTTGGTTTTGCTTTGTCATCCTTTTCTTCCCGGAGGGGAAAAGGTTAGAATCGAATTAAACTACTATTTTAATTAATTATTACTTAGTTAATTGCCTGCTTCTCACACAAACCAGTAGTTTAGCGTCAACAAGTAAAACTTTTAATTTAGCTGAGTTTACTTTTTATACGATGAAGCGAATTTGAATTTATTTAAATAAATTATAAAATCTATTGATATTATTCGTTCGAATAAGAGTAGCACCTATAAAAAATACAGTACTGTCAAAAGACAGCCCGAGGATCCTCAAAAGATCGATTTCGTTTAAAAAGACTGTTTTGTTCCAGAGGTTTTCTAAGAACAGAATGTGAAAGACTTGTTGTTTTTTCAGAAATGTGAATATTTTAATGTTATTCAAACTCTCATTTGCTTTAAGTGTGCGTTTTCGTAATATTGAAAAATATAAAAACATGCAAATTATACTTTAGAAGTAAATTTAGTATCAAAAACGTTCGATTCAGCACGACACAGTCCGACTGAAAATCGTTCCGATTACCGGCGTTCCGATTAACGTGTCTCTACTTTATATATAAATTTGACTGTTTTGTTGCATTTAAAAAAATAACAGTTTGATCAGTCATCTCCGCTATTAGGCATTAATATCGAATACTTGTGATATATAATTATAATGCATTAAATTTTATGCATTATAATGCTTGCCTGCTTATGTATTTACTTGTTACTGTTTTATGCATTATTGCTATAATCATTCGCTTATGTTATGTATTATTACTAAATAATATTATAAGATGATTTAAATATTTTACGTTTATTTATTAATGGATTACTAGCTAAGTTTTCATACATTTTCTAATTTATATGAACGTGGATGGTAGCAACTTACCTAGAAAATTTATTTAAATAAATGTAAAGCTTATCGAGAAAAGTACGAGTATATACAGAATTGAATATAACACCAGAAAAAAGTAGTGCAATTTAACAGAAACAATTAGAGAAGATCGTATCTGTTGCATACCAAATTTCTCCTGACATGCCACAGGTTCGCTGTCTTAGCTCTAGTTGTTGGTACACAAAAATTTAAAAAGCGTATTAAAACTAAATTAGCAGAGAGAGAATAAAGACATTTAATATATTTATATTTATAAGTGTGGAATTGTTAAAAGCCATTAGATGTAAAGAGATACGTTAAAAGTGTTTTAAATATTATCTTGTATAGTTAATCCTACTGAATGAACCTCCAACTAACAAATAAAGATGAAAATTGCCAAGTGTCTATGAATACATTACAAAGTTAATGCTTAATACGGTAATGCTTCATGTTTATAGGTTTATATCAAGCGTATTTTCCTCTTCAATTAATTCATTATCACCCACAAGCAATTAGTTTTGTGATTGACCTGTAGATTTAAACTGGTATTTGTGACTTAAGCCTGAATTAGGGATTGTATACCGGTTTGCCGATTTACCGGTTAACCGATAAATTGACAAAAAATCATTCGGTAAACTTACCGGTAAATTTCAAAAATTTACCGGTAATTCGGTAAATGAAAAATCCATACTACAAATTTTCGTGTAGAAAATATTGTGTTTATAGATATTTAAAAGGGCTAAAGTGACATTGAAAATAAAAAATCAGGTAAGTGTAATCAACAATATACCTAATTATTAATTTTATGTGAGATATTTTTTGTTTAATTTTAATTTAAACTTTCTTGGGTTTGAGAAGCGCTGTAAATCGTACAGAAAGCGCTAGTTATCATATGTGATTTGTGCTCTGCAGTTTTTGAGATTTTTAAAGGTTTAAAATCTTTACAATCAACGCTTTTTTTAAAGAATAAGTAAATATTTTTTTTTAAGCAGACGAAGTAAGCATAAATAGTTCGCCCATAAATTATGTAATGCTATTTTTATACTTTTATGCAATTACAACCCTTGTAATGCTTCAAACGCTATCGTATATATTTGTTTTCAAATTTATGTATCTCTACTCTTAATGAATTTCGTTAAATGTACTAAACGTAGATTATTTTATTAATTACGTGCATTACGAGCAAAACACTAACATAACCACTACGGTTTGCTGTGCAACACTTTAAAAAGAAAGTTGTCACTCAAGGGTTGATACCGTAAAGTTGCGTAACGGTTTTGTATATACTCCATCCTATTGTAACGCGTCGTAACGATTACCTTCACATCCATCCAAATTTGCATACATAATTTACAGACAGCCCCCTAAAAAGAACAATCTATCTACGTGCTTTGTAATACGTTTATTGCAGAATAAGCAGTTGTGTTATTTAAACTTATTAGAATACAGTATTACCTCGGTTTTCGTTGTCTTCGGTTATCGTCGGTTTCGGTTTTCGTCGATTTTTTTCGCGAAAAATTTCTCTCGGTTTTCGTCGGCGTGCTCAAGTGATTTCGCTGCTAACTTTGCGAAAACAAAGGGCATATTCCATGTGAATATGTGAATTGTGAATATATAAATTGTGATAAGGATAAAATAAAACTGGTAATAATAAAATAATGAGGTCATTTTTCATTGTTAGTTCGTCCGTCTGAACTTGTAGTGTTTCCTCGAAGTCGGATTAAGAAAGTGGTTTTACTTGTTTTAAAGCTAAGGATAATCCTTTTAATTTTTTAGAAGTATACCGATCCCATTGGTTTTATTATTGAAAACATTGGCTCTTACTTTATTTGCCGTTATTCTCCTGTTTTAGGAGTCGTTCGGCCAATCGGGTTATTCGTTTGTGACGTCAGGAAAGGTTGCCAGTTATATTTCCAAAGTTTCCGGAAATAAAATTTTAAGGCCGTCAACAATCATTGTTCGGCAATTAATGACAATCCTTTTCCATTTCGTCGCCAATACGGTTTAAAATGAGAACAAATCCATATTTAGACAATTTATATCGAATTCGAAATTCGTCTTCGGAATAGATTTTTAAGGAATTATTTCGACATCGTATTGCTGTCGCCCTTCGTAACTGTCGATATGAACAATTTTAAATGTTTTATTATTACTATTACATTTTTTTATTTGTATAAAAATATTTTGGTAATTATTAAAATTGTCTCGTTTGTTTAACAGAACGTTCTGACTAGGTTATTAATTACAATGACTCCAAATGCATTAACGTTTTATAACCGACACGATACTCGAATTGTAAATAAATGCATCCGATTTAAATTAATTGTAGTTTTAAGTCTTCACCCATTTGAATATCGGAATTGGAACATTTAAAACAAATTTAAAATATTTAATTTTGTTATTTTTACTCCAAGCAATTAATTAATGAATAATTTTGTCGTTTCGTACCGTTTACAACATTTATCGAAGGAACGATATCCATTTTTATCTAAACTTTTCCACCAAGAAAACTACCAATCGAATTAAAAAGCCCTCTAAACCGGCTGTCGAGTGAGTCTAGAAAGTAGGTCATATAACTTGTTCCTAATCGCTGTCTACATTGTGGCAAGCTCGAAACGCCATCTCTCAGTGGCGTAGCGTGGGTATCAGCTGCCCCCTTATTTAGGTATCTCAACTTAAAAGACTAAAATATACAGTAATTCTAAAGAACTTTTCAGCAAGAACAATCATTATTATTGTGTATTGTACAAGTTCAAATTTTTACAAGATATTATTATTTATTGTGAAATTTTGCCGCTCCCTAAAACTGCCGCCCGGGACGGGCCGCCCCTGCCGCCCCCACTACGCTACGCCACTGCCATCTTTGCAATGAAATTGTCCTGAACCGCAGTCTACCTGATCTGTAAACCACCGTCGGCGTCTAAACGTTCTCTCTGCAATCGGCTGCCAGTGTTCAGCGAACAAACCGATGGCCACTGGTAAGCCACTTTGATGGATATTCATCTGACGTCAATGCCCTGCGATATCGTGGAATTTCTACTTTGTCTCCATTTATAACATGGAGTAGGTTTTTAAAATAAATTTACTTGTAAAATGTACGTCACAAACGTAACACATTTATTTATTAGCATCTTGTCGTGTCGTGGAATGCATCGCATCCACGCTTCAATCTTATCGCAGGGAACACGGAAGAAATGTCTCTTCTCCTTTGATGACTCATATCCTGCTTTGCATCCTGGCATTTTTACGTAGCGTAAAAAAAATGAACTATTAGGCCAGGAACACACATGCGTAAAATTGTGGCAAAAAACTGAATCAGAAATCAATTTTCAGTTTAGTTTCTGTTTTACGCTTTTATGCCAGACCACACAAGTAAAAATTCTAGCCGAATAGGAAACACCATTGCCACTAACAGTGCTAATTTTATTAATTTTTTCCTCACATATAATATCCTTTTCTACCTTCCATTTTTTCTCCGCTTCCTCTGCCATAATATAGAAAATTTAAATTAATACACATGTATTCCGAATTTAAATAAAGAACGTGTAATCTAAATACTAGGCCTATATATCGATCTATTAGACCTACCTGTTATTTGAAATTTTGCACCTACAGCCATCCATAAACATTGTTTAAATACAGTGTCTTTATACATGACACCGATGTGGTCGAACGGATTCAATAAACCCCTGTATTTAATTTATTTTTCGTTTTTTCAAGTCTGTCACAATTATAGGGTTCACCCTCATTGCCGCCATTATTAGAATAAAAACTACGTGTCTACTTTGACGTCACAGAAAAGACTTCTCTTTATTGGAGAAATTTTGGCGTAAAAATTCTACGGCATAAAAAGTAGAGACATGCTCTACTCTTTTTTCAGTTCTGTTTCAGCCAAAATTTCAGAAAAATTTTTACGTTTTCTGTTTTATGCTAGATTTTACGCCGAATTTTACGCATGTGTGTTCCTGGCCTTATAGGTCGAAATCACTGACTTCACCAGTATATCTGTAGCAAGATCAAAGGTCTTCTGCCAACCGTGGCGCCATCTAGCGTCAAATACTGGCACTAGCTAAGTTTGAACTATTAAATCCAAAGACCACCGACACCGGCCAAAATCCAAGATAGCCGGTAGTGAGATTACTGATCGGTGATTGCAGTGCAAATATAAGCAAATTGCTAAATAATGCTAAATAAAAGGATTATGAATCTTTTTAAAAATCTATCAAAAGCCCTATTACTGTCAGGAGCTGGATACTTGTTTTTCGTAAGCCTTTTACATTGTATATATTAATTTTAGTATTTTAGTGTTTAAATTTATTAATATTTTATTTCTTATTCATAGTTAAAACTTATAGCCATTGTAACCCTGCTGAAGAGGGACGTGATAGCCCGACACACAGTTGTAAATGGAAGTATGTGTACAGGAGGATCAATAAACAGTTTGTTTTCTTTAAGAACTTTTGCTCAATTTTTGCATAAACACTTAACATCAGTTGAACAATCCTGTTAATAATTAATGTCCTACTTGACAAATATATTAAGAATGAAAATAAGGACAATAAGGCAATAATAATTACTAAATAATTTATTTATTCCTGCGGTTTCAGGTTTTTCATTTTACATTGTATTCACGGACACAGAGGTTCATTTCCCAAGACGAACCAATTGTACTAAAAATTATTGTTGTATCCAATGTAAGGACGTAGCTCTTTCGGTTCGTAAAGTATATGATTTATTAAATCAGAAGGAATTTCCTGTTTAAATGAATCAGAATATTTACAACAAATATAAATTTATTTAGATAATAAAGATAGTAATAAATAATACAAAGATACTTCTCCAATTCTGTAATTCAAAAAGTAACTTTGTATAATTGTATTCGCGTTAACGTCTAATAAGAGTGAAATTCGATATAATTTTGTCGATTTTGGAATTTTGCATATTCACATAGAATATGCCCTTTGTTTTCGCAACATTAGCAGCGAAGTCACTTGAGCACGCCGACGAAAACCGAGAGAAATTTTTCGCGAAAAAAATCGACGAAAACCGATGACAACGAAAACCGAGGTAATACTGTATTCTAATAAGTTTAAATAACACAACTGCTTATTCTGCAATAAACGTATTACAAAGCACGTAGATAGATTGTTCTTTTTAGGGGGCTGTCTGTAAATTATGTATGCAAATTTGGATGGATGTGAAGGTAATCGTTACGACGCGTTACAATGGGATGGAGTATATACAAAACCGTTACGCAACTTTACGGTATCAACCCTTGAGTGACAACTTTCTTTTTAAAGTGTTGCACAGCAAACCGTAGTGGTTATGTTAGTGTTTTGCTCGTAATGCACGTAATTAATAAAATAATCTACGTTTAGTACATTTAACGAAATTCATTAAGAGTAGAGATACATAAATTTGAAAACAAATATATACGATAGCGTTTGAAGCATTACAAGGGTTGTAATTGCATAAAAGTATAAAAATAGCATTACATAATTTATGGGCGAACTATTTATGCTTACTTCGTCTGCTTAAAAAAAAAATATTTACTTATTCTTTAAAAAAAGCGTTGATTGTAAAGATTTTAAACCTTTAAAAATCTCAAAAACTGCAGAGCACAAATCACATATGATAACTAGCGCTTTCTGTACGATTTACAGCGCTTCTCAAACCCAAGAAAGTTTAAATTAAAATTAAACAAAAAATATCTCACATAAAATTAATAATTAGGTATATTGTTGCTTACACTTACCTGATTTTTTATTTTCAATGTCCCTTTAGCCCTTTTAAATATCTATAAACACAATATTTTCTACATGAAAATTTGTAGTATGGATTTTTCATTTACCGAATTACCGGTAAATTTCAAAAATTTACCGGTAAGTTTACCGAATGATTTTTTGTCAATTTATCGGTTAACCGGTAAATCGGCAAACCTGTATACAATTCCTAATTCAGGCTAAAGTCACAAATACCAGTTTAAATCTACAGGTCAATCACAAAACTAATTGCTTGTGGGTGATAATGAATTAATTGAAGAGAAAAATACGCTTGATATAAACCTATAAACATGAAGCATTACCGTATTAAGCATTAACTTTGTAATGTATTCATAGACACTTGGCAATTTTCATCTTTATTTGTTAGTTGGTAACAAATAAAGATGAAAATTGCCAAGTGTCTATGAATACATTACAAAGTTAATGCTTAATACGTCAAATCCGAAAAAGGACACGGTTTCAAAAAATACATGAAACATTACATTGAAGTTGGGCATTAAAAATGTTATTTCGTTAAAAAAAACACCTCTTTGTCTATTTGGAGGTTCATTCAGTAGGATTAACTATACAAGATGATATTTGAAACACTTTTAACGTATCTCTTTACATATAATGGTTTTTAACAATTCCACACTTATAAATATATTAATTGTCTTTATTCTCTCTCTGCTAATTTAGTTTTAACACTCTTTTTAAATTTTTGTGTACCAACAACTAGAGCTAAGACAGCGAACCTGTGGCATGTCAGGAAAAATTTGGTATGCCACAGATACGATCTTCTCTAATTGTTTCTGTTAAATTGCACTACTGTTTTTTATGGTTTTATATTCAATTCTGTATATACTAGTACTTTTCTCGACAAGCTTTACATTTATTTAAATAAATTTACTAGGTAAGTTGCTACCATCCACGTTCATACCATAAATCCTACCACATCCTACTATAAATTAGAAAATGTATTAAAACTTAGCTGGTAATCTATTAACTCCTTGGGACTCAGACTTTACGGTTCCAATGTAAATCGGAATATACCTTTCTTTTTGAATATTAAAAAAAAACATCATTTGAGTTAAAAAAATTTTTTTTTAATTTTTTGAATGTGCCCTAGTTGGTTCCTAAATGGCATCTTTCCCTTTGGTTAGCCAACTTTACAGGGGTACAGGAGCCTGCAATGTTGGCTTGTCTGCATGACTCCCGTGTCGTGCTGGAAAGCTGCCATTCGTAGTTAGCGTCGGTTAACGTTTAAAAATAATTTAAGAAATAAAACATAATACAACATTAAATGGAAATAAATTTAATAACATAAAAATAAAATTAAAATGAAAAATGAAAAAATACATGAAAAATAATAAAATATTTACAAATATACATCTATGATCAGAAAAAGATCAAAAATTGAAAAATAAAAATAGAATATAATTCACAATATTAAAAAATACTGTTACAGTACAATATAAAATAAAATTAAAAAATAAAGTACTTGTAAGAAATGCTAGTATTTATATTGGAGAAACAAAACGTAAGTTAAATATCAGATTAAAAGAACACGTTGCTGACTTAATAAATAAACGTAAAATATTTAAATCATCTTATGATATTATTTAGTAATAATACATAACATAAGCGAATGATTATAGCAATAATGCATAAAACAGTAACAAGCAAATACATAAGCAGGCAAGCATTACAATGCATAAAATTTAATGCATTATGATTATATATCACAAGTATTCGATATTAATGCTCTATAGCGGAGATGACTGATCAAACTGTTCTTTTTAAATGCAACAAAACAGTCAAATTTATATATACAGTAGAGACTCGTTAAGCGGAACGCCGGTAATCGGAATCGCCGGTAATCGGAACGATTTTCAGTCGGCCTGTGTCGTGCTGAATAGAACGTTTTTGATACTAAATTTACTTCTAAAGTATAATTTTCATATTTTTATATTCTTTAATATATTTATTTTGTTTCTACAAAATGCAGAAATAATTTTTAACGATACGATAGCCTCGATTATTATTATAAAAATTTTTGTTAGGCTTAAAATCGACGAAAATTCAACACGAAGCGACACGCAACGGAGAAAAATTTGAACATCGGACAGGTTAATATATTTATTCGTACATAATCGGTAATCGGAACAAATCACTAATCTGAACAACCCCAGTCCCCAATTGATTCCGATTTTCGGTTCTCTACTGTAGTTACATAATAATGAAATACACTAAATCTTATATGGTAAATGATTAAATATCTGTTATTAGTAAGTAAAGTGATTGTTTATATAATTAATTGATGACTGTCTTACCAATTTTAGGTATACAATGGAATTTATACCGTGTTCAACATGTTGCTACAGATTAGAGACATCTGGTTGGGAGTAGATTCAAAATGTGTTGCTTCGAAACATTCGATTTCACCTCTCAATGCTACAGAGACAGTTTCTCGCAAATGAATACTGTAACAATATCAATAAAAAAGTTACAGATTTAATATCCATGTTTAATATTGGATGTTCTGTAGCTTTGAAAGTCCTTTTTCAGAACACCATCGGCGTTTTATAAAAATCTACATATTTTATATATCGAGACGAAACAGACATATAAGCGTAGTTGTAGTTAATTCTATAATTTTCTTTATATCTGCAAAAATAAGACATCAAATTCACTAAGGTATTAAGACTCCTACTACACTAAATACGTTACTATTGCGCTTATTAAAAATGTATTATTAGAAAAAAAATAATATTCAACCTGCAATGATGTGATATGTTCGCACTAAAGTGCACTAAGGCATTCATATTATTATTAATTTTTAAATTGATTTTAGATGATAAATCTTTCACATATTTAATCTGAAAGATATTAGAGTGATTTCAAAAAATAAACACATATAAGTGCAGCGCTGTAAATCAATATTCTTCTGGAATGCCAGGAGACTAAACAGAAAACGTTTACATTTTTACTGTTATTGGAATGATAGTTGAAGTATGTTTAATTCCTAGTGTTATGGCCATGACATCAAAATAATGGTAAAAATCAAATACTTGTAAACAATCCCGATATTTAGTTCGTAACTATTATATTTCTTGATTATGTTCGCAGATTTTACATATTTTATTGATGACTTAAGCGTCTTAAAGGATAATTTTTATACTATATTTGCATTTACTTCCATCAGTTAGATGTTATTATAAAGGCTATTATAAATAAATGCAAACAAAAGAATAATGGAATAGAGAAAAATCTCAATTATGTAAAATTAAAAGTTGAAAAATTTGATAGTTGAAACAAAGTTTACTACACTTTCGTTCAACAGATTTTCAAGAAAATACTTTGTCGTGTGGCGACAAAATTGAATTGGTGCCAGACAGACAGCAGTGATCGTCGCACTTGTTGGACACAGAAGTCACAATTCTTGTATAGCGACCGATTGCGTCAGGAAGCGCGACAATTGAGTTAGAAAGTTTTGACTCTACTATAAATGTAAACAAGTCATGGGCCCGTATTTTTTACATATAAAGGGACTCGTTACACTTTTAAATTCTTCGTCGCAATTAATGGAAAATAGAAAAGTGTCGTCAAAAGAAGACAATCACATTTCCAGAACGAACTAAATTCTATAAGCCTAGAGAAGACGTGCTTACCGACCTATGTCCTGTACATCGCCCGACATAGTCGTGCGATTCTTGAGATATCGCTTTGTCTCTCCTCCCTGCTACAATCTTGTATTACGAAAACGCCCACTTAAAGCAAATGAGAGTTTGAATAACATTAAAATATTCACATTTCTGAAAAAACAACAAGTCTTTCACATTCTGTTCTTACACAATTTCTGAAACAAAACAGTCTTTTTAAGCGGAATCGATCTCTTGAGGATCCTCGGGCTGTCTTTTGACACCATTTTATTTTTTGTAGGTGCTACTCTTTTTCGAACGAATAATATCAATAGATTTTATAATTTATTTAAACAAATTCAAATTCGCGTCATCGTATAAAAAGTAAACTCAGCTAAATTCAAAGTTTTACTTGTTGACGCTAAACTACTCGTTAGTGTGAGAAGCATGCAATAAACTAAGTAATAATTAATTAAAATAGTAGTTTAATTCGATTCTAACTTTTTCCCCTCCGGGAAGAAAAGGATGACGAAGCAAAACCAACCGATGAGACACTCGATTTTGTCATCGATAAGACGATTGAAAATCGGGTTAGTTCAAACAATCATTACTAAGGTCACAAGACAAAACATGATCAAAGTTCCCTCTAATCTGCGCGGCCGCGCCTTCTCAAATTGTTCCGCGCACAAGAATTTAAATATGTGCCGCGCAGGCGAGCACGCACACTGATTTGAATTGTTGTTTACTTATTTCTCACTCTGCAACATGATTATTGCTATGTATATTTCCATTAAATACATTAAAGAATTGACAAAAGATGATTTTTGTATGGAAATATGTTTTAAAATGAATTTTAATCTCTACTTTATAATTAATTATTTTAATTTGTATAGGAAAAAATAAGAATTTATATATAGATATATATATATATATGCTCACAAAAATTTTTTGCTCAGAATCTGCTTAGCAAAAATTTTTTCTATCCGAGAAGTCCACGTTCCGCTCAGCTACAAAAACAATTAGAGGGAACATTGTAATCATGATCTTAAGTGATCTCTCGCTAATGATTCACTTGTTTGACACCTAATATAAACGTTTGGAGGTAGAATGAGTAATCATCATCATCATCTAATGTCCATTGGAAATTTCTTCCCTATTACAATGAGTAATAGTACGAAACGTTCGATTTGTGACAAGTTAATATAAACAATTACTAGACACAAATAGAACTAAGAACAAGTTATATCATCCGATGCATTAGTCAGTTTCCGCAAAACGAGTATAAAAAGGGGTCCGGGCTGTCACTAGCGGACATCAACGGGAAACCCAGGAATCGTCCCACCATACAGCGGCCCTTACTCTGCTATAATCGCCGATCGTCCACCTCCGATATTCAGCTAGATCGGCAAGTGTCTACCGATTCACCCGCATAATCGAAGAGATATGAACGACCCGAGGTATTGACAGTCTTGGAAACTCTCTCTCTCATAATTCGAAGTTAACATAAGCCTAGTTCTAAGATAATACGACAATAATAACTCCGGTCGAACGTCAACCGAATATCGACAACCGGACGTTCGAGCCGAATAGGCAACAGTATTGTCGTTTCCTAGTTGAACTGTATTGTTGTAATTTAGTATTGTAGTATATTATCTGTTTATTAAATATGTTTTATTTAATATTAATTACGATATAATCGAATTTCTTTACAGGGGAGATGATGATGCTGAACCAAGTGGACAACAAGTTGCAGATTGTCCTACAGAGGTAAGATATTTATCTTTGTCTTGGAAAATCAGCGTTATTTATGACTCGTTTTTTATACAATCCTTCATTTAAAGAAGTTTATAATTAAAAGATTCTGCGATTTCAGAACTGCGAATTGAAAAATAATCTGGCACGTCCTCAATTTCGACTGGATTCATCAAAATATGATGAAGACACTTTTAATAACAATTACGAGTTTGAAAAAATAGGGAAGGGGAGTTTCGGTACAGTTTATTTGGCTCGGTGTAAAAATTCAGATGATAAAGTGGCTGTAAAAACCATCAAGATGAAGCGCTTTTCTCTCTCACAGGTATGCATTAAGCTTTGTTTTCGATTGTAATACGGCTTCGAAAAACAGAACACGTATATTAAATTATTCTTGACTTCAAAAATCATCAATTCACATATCATTTATGTTATTACACGTTTATGAATACTTATTTAATTATTGACGATGCACTAAGCGATGTTCTATAAACATTAATTTAAAATCTACAGAATATTCTTAATTAAGTGTATATTAAGAAAATGTCTTTATTTACAGAGTCGTAAGATAAACACAGAAAAATCAGCATGGACGTCCGTATCAAGTCATCCCCATATTGTGACGTTAATAAGTTATTTCAAAATGAAAACACGGTAAATTTTAATTTTTTTCATTTCAGTTATTGGCAATACTTTATGCTTCTATAGAGTAGTAATTCTTTTCTTCAGTTTCTGTTTTGTCTCCGAGTATGTGGACGGAAAGGACTTGACAACTTACATACGCCGCAACAAATTTCTGGAGGAAGCCGAAGCCAAAATACTTGCTGCTCAAGTGGCTTCGGCCATCACATTTATTCATAACAAAAGTGATTTTCTAAATCTATTTATTTATTCATGTTTTACCAAATGCAAATCGTATGACGAATTTATTTTTGTCTTTGACAGGAATAATTCATAGGGACATTAGCTCCAACAACATCATGATAGATAGGACGAAAGGAGCACAGTTAATCGATTTCGGTCACTGCACAGTAAGTAATGTATAATGTAATATCCTAAGTTTCGTAGAGGTACACATTTCATATAACATCGTCGTTTCTTTCCGTCAGTATGAACGTAAACCCAGAGACTATTGCGGAACTTTGTTCTATCTTTGTCCAGAAATTCTTGAGGAAAAACCGTACGGTAAGATGCTCTATTCGAATTTAATCGAATCATTTCGTTTAACTCTTGTAATTAATACGGATCACTTACAGATGCTTATTGTGATTGGTGGGCATTTGCAATCGTGTTATATCAGATGTTAATTGGACAAACTCCAATGGCTATTTATTTGAAAAAATTTAAGAACTTTGACAATATGGACCACACGTCCTTTATCGAGATAGCGAAAAGTAAGCCATCGTTATTTTTGATTTGTTAACAATAAAGAGAACGTTGTGATTAATGTAAGCGTGTCTTTTCAGAGGTTCAAAAGCTTCAGTTGCAGTATCCTACGCGACTGTCGACGAATGCCGTAGACATGATTGAGGATCTACTACAAAAGGTAAGATTATAATATCTACTGTAGTTATGACACATTTCATTTGCATAATTATTTTTCATTACATTTCGAAGTATTAAATGTTGGTTTTTATGTTGTTTAATATGAGAATTTCATTATAAGAAACGCGTTCATTTTATAACATTTGAACACATTTTCTGAATAATTAGGTGAATATTTGAATAACTAATTCAGTTTGTTTAATCAACACTGTTGAATACTTAATTTCAATGTTTGTGATAATCAAATTTTAATTAGTAATCAGAAGCTGAATAACTTGCTGTAATACGAGTTGACTTTGAAAGTTTACAGATAAAAATATAATTAAAACAGTATCAACTGTTATGATTAATTTTTATGATTTCTTGTCTTTTCCAGGATCCAAAGAAACGTCTGAAAGAAGGAGACATCAGAATTCACAGATTTTTTCATGATGTCCCTTGGCCCGAATCAGTTCACAATTGATTGATTCACTGTATATATACATTTTTAAAAAATGTTTTTTAAAATATAATTTATTATATGATTTTGTTAATTATAAGTAATTAAAGTTTAATTGTATTTTTAAATGGTTTCAACTAATCATTTCGAATTAAACTTAATTGCGTTCGATCGTTTTTGGTAGTTTGTGTGTTGAATATTGAACGATAAGCATTCGCATAGTGCAGGGGTCGGCAACCTGCGGCTCGCGAGCCACATGCGGCTCTTTGGATGTGAAGTCTGCGGCTCTTTAGTTCCATACGCAAATATTATTTATACGACCTCCTTCTTCACAATAAAGTGCGATGGCTTTCGAAAGGTAAGGTGTTGAAACGTTTCGCTTTGTGCTTGAATGAAATAAATACATTCCTAAATGAAAAAGGCATTCATCACCCTGAATTAGAGAACAACAAATGGTTGCAAAAATTTTACTTTATGGTGGATATCACAGCGAAATTAAATGAGCTGAATCTAAAACTGCAAGGAAAGGGAAACCCAGCCTATGTTTTGGTAGAAGAATTGGTTTGTTTTGAAGAAAAATTAATTCTTTTTGCAGAAGATATTCAGAGCGGTAAATTACTTCATTTTCAATTTCTAAAGCAATATCGCGATAAAACCAGTGCAACTGTTGACACGAATTACTTCAGCACAGTTATAAAAAAAATTAAAGATGAATTTGCTGACAGATTTGAGCAATTCAAAACCAACAAAACCACTCTAGCATTCATAGTAAATCCTCTTAACACAAATAGTAACGAAATCCACATTGAGCCATTTGGAATTGATACTGGATCTCTAGAAATGCAATTGATCGATTTAAAAAGTAAAGCTTTGTGGAGTGGAAAATTTACAGAGTTGAAAAGCAAGTTGGAAGAGTTGGAGGTCCAGAAATGTATGTACGTAACGCAACAAACGTGGACAGCTTTAAAAGAAATGCCGCGACTTGAGGCACTTATATTCGACGCATGGAATAGTCTTCCAGATTGCTACAGTGAGGTGAAGAAGTTGGCATTTGAAGTGCTGACTATCTTCGGATCGACATATTCGTGCGAGCAAGCGTTCTCTTGCATGAATATAATTAAAAGTAAAGTAAGAAGCCAACTAACAAATGATAATATAGAATCGTGTCTGAAACTTAAAACAAGTTATGAGCCAAATTTATCGAAACTTTCTAAAACCATGCAAAGCCAACGCTCCCATTGAATTTGTTTGCTCAATTGTTTGTTATTCAAGTATAAGTTAGTGTTGTAAGTAAATGTTTAATTAATAATAAAGACCTTTAATGACAAATTAAAAAAAAGCAGAAGAAAAAAAAAACACAGAACACCAGGTTTTGGGTTACACCCCAGCATACTTAAGTAAATGTTTAATTGTTTTAATTTTTTACTTAAATAATAAGTAATTATCTAATAATGCCATATATATATTATCTAATTTGTTGTGAAAAACACTACTTATATATGAATAAATAGATTAGTTTTTTTTATCAAAAAACTTTATTTATGCGAGTACTATTTATTGTTGGCAAGAAAAAATTTTGTGGCTCTTTAAAAACTTTGAAATTTTTTAAATTGTAATTTTTGACTCTTCCGACTCAAAAGGTTGCCGACTCCTGGTATAGTGTGGTAGATATTAAAAATAATGATGTAGGATTTGTATGGCGAATTGTCTGAACAAGCGCGAGTAAAGACGAGGTAAAGAACACAAGAATAGTTAAATGCTGTATTAAAAGATATATAAAAAATACAATAAATACACGTGTTATTCAATTGTTAATAAATTAAATACAGTAGTAGCAACTGTCTTCATATTGACAGATATTAATAGAATTAATTGTCCTTAAAAAAGACTATTCATTACGTCAAAATGCTAGCTGCTGACATACGAGTATTTACATTATTTACAGCTTTGAGCTTTTCGCGTTATCAGTATTTCGTTTTCTAGATCCATTTGTCAAAGTTCGGGGGAATTATCCCATGGTTTTATTTCAGTTCTACAGCTTAATTTTATGTTTATAAAAATAAAGTTGCATTAAACGAATGAATTTTATTCAAAATGTTCTCCAAAATAACAAAATCTCAAATTAATGCCAATTAAAACTTTTTATAACGATTTTACTAATGTACGCAATAATAAAAACATCCTTCGCAAATACATTGGCTATTATTTTCTCGTTGCATCAGAAAGTTTAAAAAAATCTGATTATCCCAATGTCTAATTCTATAACATCAAAACCTGAGTCTTGAGTAATAATTGAATAATTGAGTCTATAATTGATGGTGTGGCTGCGACGGGAGGTGGACGCACCTCCTTTTTTCGGCTCACAGGTCCGTGAGACCTGCCCACGTCAAGATGGCGGTTACGCGTTACGCGTTACGCGAGTGGAGGAAGTTGATGGGTTCGACGGTAGAGCGGCGGTGACGACATTCGAATAAAGAACATTACAACGGATAACAACAACAACAACGATTTATTAAGGCTAACATTACCGTTACAATAGGGGCGAGCTACTGTCGCCTAAGTTCGGATACGCGGAGGGAGAGTTTACACGATTTTGGAAAAGTCATACCTCGTAATCCTTTCGTTTTTCCGACGGGGTTGAGATATCCTCGGGTATCCTTTCGTAGACGTCGGGATGCGCGCACACTAGCCAAGGGACACTACGTAATTGACCCCTTTTCCCGCTCTTGTCGGCCTTTTATCGTCTCGGTCACGTTTCTCCGTTACACCAACCAGCATTAGTCGAATGTTGTTCCTCATGATTCATGTTTTCTCCATGGGAACCAAACAATAAAAAATTTTATTATTAACGGTTTAATTCCGGTGGGTTCGAATTTTCACAATGGCATGTAAACCAAAAGCAAGAAAATTTAACATTAAAGAGAAAGGTGATAACTTTAAGTGATAGAAATAGATAAGAAATAATAAAAAAAAGTTTTAAAATTGTTTTGTAAATAAGACTGTTTCAGTTTAAAACAATGGATGTTAAAAATAAATACAGTATATACAGTCAAACCTGTTTTTATGAGGTCTTTTTTTGTGCGATTTTTTATTTGTGCTGTATAGTTGGCGACTAGTCTCGTGCGATTTGTCATGTCTCACGTTGACTTATTATAGCTAAATAAACTTATTATAGCATAAATGAACTTATTATAGTAATATTATTGCATGAATATGCGAAAAATAAAATAATTTATTTTTTAAGTCAACAAAACACCACCTGGACAAAAATATGTAAAACTGACGATAGACCAGACGATGCAGTGAAGTGCTGACATCTGTAGTCAATAAATTGTATTTCGTACGGTTTTGAGTTATTTTCTATGTGAGACTTTTTCTATGCGGTCCTTATTGACCGCATAAAAAATATTTTTTAAATTGTGTTGCGAAAACTATTTTTTATAGCCACTCGTGAAGTTTCGTGCGATTTTTTTATGCGTTTTTTTAATGCGGTCCCTATTCACCGCATAAAAACAGGTTTGACTGTACTTCAATTTCCAGTTTATTTGCAAACTTTGCATAATATTATCCAACATTTTATTACGTTATAAATTTAATGTAAGTGGGACAACTTTCTTGCCAAATTAGTGTTTTATTTTGAAATAAAGTTTTTTGTTCATTGTTTCTTCATCTTGCAAACGTTAGGTTGTGGACAGAATCCGAATTCCTCCTTAAACGTCTTTTCCATTATAAAAATTGGCTTAGTGTAAGCCTTGTTATTATTGAAAAATATTATTCATTTGAATTGAAAAAAAGTTTTTTTTTCCTATTTTTTTAATTTAGTAAAATTGGTACCTAAATGGCATGTTTCCCTTTGGATAGCCAACTTTACAGGGGCCTGAAAACGGTGTCTTCCGTACATGAGTCGCTATTGCGCTGGAAAGCTGCCATTCATAGGTTAGCATTAAAAATACAGTAGAGCGTCGTATATGCGAATGAATTGAAAACTGGGTTGTTCGGATAACTTATTTTTCGGATAACCGATTATGTACGAAAAAATATATTAACGTATCCGATGTTGAAATTTCTCTCCATCGCATGTCGCTTCGCGTTGAATTTTCGTCGATTTTAAGCCTAACAAAAATTTTTATAATAGTAATTGTGGCTATTGTATCGTCAAATATTATGGTTAAAGTGAACCTAAGTATAAAAAATGGCGGAACGTACTCCCGACGGACTCCTTCCAGAGGGGAGCTGCCAGCAAGCCGCCATGTGCTAAACGTCACTAGTTATTGATTCACAGTAGTGATTGAACAAACTAAAAAAACAAACATTTACTAAAAATATAGTTAATCTAATAGAGACGAAACGAACCTAATCGAAGCGCCGCCATTTTGTATACCTTAGTACATATTTACCAAAATTATTTCTTTATTTTGTACAAACGAAATAAAATATATTGAAAAATATATAAACAGAAAAATATATATATATAATTTAGAAGTTAATCTAGTATCGGGAACGTTCGATTCAGCACGACACCGTCTGACTGGAAAGCTTTCGGTTAATCGGCTTTCGGATAAACGACGCTCTACTGTAATTTAAAAACGAAAACATGACAAAACATAATTTAAAATAAATTTATTGACATAAAGACATATTTTAAATGATTTCAAGTAATAAGAAGAATAAGAAATAACTATAAAATACAGTGTTATAAAATCAAACGTGAATGTACTGTGTATATATGTACTGAATGTACTGAATATAGATAATAATAATAAAATACATTTCTAAAACTTTTAGCATAAAACTTTATTTTTTTTATTACGTATTATTTACAGACAAATTATCTATCATATAACAAAAAATCGCGACGAATCACGTGACACGCGCCACAGTTCGGTGTACAGAGCTAAATGTCCTTAAGAACAGCTGTTTATCAAAGTTGGCGAATTATTCCCATGAAAGTTTCAGGAGAAGACAGGTTCCTAGACAAATGTTCATCAGTTACCGTAAAAACTCGAACATATCACAAAATTTTCAATCATGTATTCTCTTTCAATAAAGGGGGACTGCAAAAATAGATTAAAATATAAAATTCTATTGGGTGTATAATTTCAAAATTTGCTGCGGTCATAAACAAACAACATCCAATAGAACGTAAAATAAGCTTTGCCTGAGTTATCTCATCCACAGGAAAAATAGAAATAGACTTTTGAAAATTGGACGAAATAGATTGTCAACGGGCATAAGAATTACGTCATGCTTGACTGCTTAACTCGTCAATGGGCGGTAAGTTAAGCGTACAAAAATTCGATTCATTTAGAAAAATATTTTTACAAAAAAAATTTGTAAAATAGATTTGTCGCGAATGTAGGAAATAAATAATACGACGAACTAACGGATTTGAATGTTTATAATGTCAATCGGAAAAATCATGCTTTGACTCTGACTCGCGGTAGACATGACAAAATTCGGAAATGTAGCATTCTTTTGAGAGCAAAACTGTCGTATTGTAAATAATGAAGACCTTAAAAAAGTCTTAGCCGTTAGAAAAGAAAATACCATCGTTTGACGTACGAACGAAATTTTCAAAGTTGGATCAACACATGCGGACAGAAGTGTCAAATTGATTAAGCCTATCAAATTAAAAATTTAGGGGAAAGATCCTTTGAAACGCCAGAAATTCAAAAACAAAAAATGTTCGCTTCTTTCTGCAAATCTGTTAATCCTCTGTGTCGGTTTTCGGTTCTCTCAGACTTCATTTTTTTTCTTCCGAACTGTCTGACTTTCGGCCAGTCCGATTGAAGTTGGATAACTGGTAGTGTAGACTGAATTGAAAAGTTTTTGTTTCTGTCCAAGAAAAGATTTCTGCCAAAATTATGACTCAAAAAACGGTTTGTTACGTGAAAGCGACCTATCTCAGTGTCGACAACCACACTCAGAATACGCTCTCACCCCTCGTTCACTTTGACAAGAAGGAAATACGCCTTCGCTTTTCTCTTTGTCGGCAGTCTTACACAAAACAGTGTCGTGTGCGAGAAATGTAAAAATGTACGGTATTTGCTCCTACGATGTCTGACATTTTCACATGCCACTTGCTTATCTACTAGCTGCAAATATGACAACAGTTGTAATGATATTGGCATAAGTATAGCTAATACAGGATCCGAGTCTTGAAGCAATGCGCTCTTCTGCCAGCTTGAAAAAATTAAATAATTAGTTCCTTGAAATAATAGATAACCGTGTGTCTCGATATTAGTGATTAAAGTAAATTCAGACGAAGAAATCGTTTCCATCGAGAGAATTTTACACTTTCTATCTACGAGGTAACAAGCGACATAGCAACATAGCTTTCAAAAAAGTACTGTAAATAATACAATCATAACATTTTCGAAGAGAATAGTCTTGTTCACGAAGAGCCAGTTGCTCCCCATTATCTTCACAACCTTCATACTGATGGTTGGTTATCAAGTGGACTACCCATACATGAATTTATCATAGGACCGACAATTAAACATGTTATTAGAAGCACATGACATTCAAAAATGTAAAGCCGGATTAACTATAATGAAAACGAATACAATCCATATTGGAACAAAAAGGGAATTTTAATTAATATAGCAGGATTTATCCATGTTGCAATATACTTATTTATGACTAGTAGACACGCTAGTCATAAATCGTTATATTTCAAAATGGATAATTTAATTAAAATAGAATTTATAAGATCACATATTTATAAAATAAACATCTGCAGAATGAATATTGTAGCCAGGTTCTAACCAAGCGGAATTATTGCTAATTGAAAACCTTCTGTTATAACTGAATCAAATACAGGTTTACAAGCCCATATATTTAGTGAAAAAATTCTTACCTACTTTTTGGGGAGAAATTATAATTAATTGAATTTTCAAAAGCATTGTCATTGTTCTAAAATGATTTCGTTTAAAATATATTTTATTAAAATTTTTTAACACCAGGAAAGCGGATCGAATCCGGCTGAAGAACTCTCGGAAGATATTTATGGGCGATCTGTCTTAAATATGTCGGGTTCTTGAAGTCAGATGAACTCCAGGAATTTTTCGGGAAGTGTTTCATGTGGATAATGTGTGATGATTACAAAACATTATTAAATAAATATATATTTTGCATACAACTAAATATTTATTCTTTTCAATGTTTATATAACGCATAAAATTTAAACGCACTTATTAGAGAATCTTGTATAAATATTGTTTTAAAATATACTTAAGATTGTAACTTGAACACAAACTATATGGTGTATTTTTTCGGACACATGGCAAATTTCATCACTAAGTTTTCCTCAGTTGATGAAAACTTAGTGATGAAATTTGCCATGTGTCCGAAAAAATACACCATATAGTTTGTGTTTAAGTTACAGAATAAGCACCGGCACGGTTTCATAAACACTAAACAATACTTAAGATTGTTAATTTTGAGAAATTAAGAAATTAAACAGAGGACAGTCAGTTACACAGGAATTTAATTAATAATATTTAATGTGTTACAATAGTCAAGTGTTTTTGACCAATTAATATCTAGCTTACCCGTTGTAGTCGCTGTCAGAATAGTAAAAACGTTTTATACTATACGTTTTTTCATATACAAATCAAATAAATGTTTAAATCGCGGCATTTTTAACGTAGCAAAGTTATTAGATTTTAATGCTGATTTTAATTAAAGTGTTTGTCGTGTTAAGCAAAAACACCAAAAACCTGTAAATTTTGCTCTGGTGAAAGACAAATATCGTAAGTTTTTGCGGAAGAAATATTTAAATCACCCGCACGGAAACGAAATAACGATATTATTTATTTATAAGCATTTGTGTTCAGAATCTGAACGTGGAGTCTGAGAGGCCCGACTAATATTCAAAAGTTCATAACTATTTTAATATTTGCGTTAGAGACTAAAGGTTATTAGTAGCTTCAGTTCTCTTCATGCGCTTGCGATCCCCACAAAATTTTTAGTTCATCGCGCGATATCCTGCGAACAAGGCGTGTTTGAATAAGTGCCGGGCCTCACTGACCCCACCAGGCGCTTCGCGTTGCAAAAGTGTAAGTAATATTTTTTGTGTTTGCTTGATTCATAACACGTTTACGTTGTCAGTAGATAAACGTTTAAGCAGCTACTGAGCGTCTGTAAAAAATGATCCAGATTTATTTGCATGGGACATGCGAAATTCCTATGGGAAAAATGCCTGAATTCTCAATTTCAAATTTTAACTGAAAAAGCTTAATTTTTATGCTTTAACAGATAATTATATTAAGTGCCATTAAAATGAAGCCAAAATACTTAAATTATAATGAGATTACATCATGATTTCTAGAGAAACAAAGTTAATATTTTTTTTACAACAAAAAAAGTTGATGTTTCTTTATTATGTAGTCGGGTAAATAAATATTTCACGTAAATTAATGAGTTTTATTCTAAATATGTCTTAATAAACCTATTGTATATATATATTAACATAACATTGAAATTATCTTTACAAGCCATATAATGTAGTGTTTTATTTTGGGGTCTGTGGGACCCCACCAGGCGCTCGGCGGAAATTTCTTCACCAGGCACCCCGAGGGATAAGCCATTTGTTTTCAGAATTCTTAACGTTGTAATTAAAAAAATAACAAATAATTATTTATTGTGACATGGTCACAATGCCAAGCGGCAATTTTTAATCATATTTTTAATTTATTTAATTTAAAATATATTCTCTCTACTGTCTCGCCTCCGTATATCATAATTTTCCTGTTAGCAATACAGTTGTTGCCTGTCATCGATTTAACTCCTTTCAGCGAAAATGTTTTCAATGGAAATAACGTGACTTCCGCCTTGTATCAGAAGTTCATATGTAGTTAATCGAGGGAGCAGGTCTCAATTAACTATATATGAACTTCCGATGCGATCAACTCCTAGTCTTTTCATATCTGATCTCGACTTTCATCTACCTAACTGCGTTCTCGAGACAAAGGTAGGCCAGACAGGCAGACGACAGTGGACATTTCTAAATCTACAAGTTTTTAAATTGCAGCCCAACAATATAGAAAAAATAGTTCCAGAAGATGCTACCATTGCTCCATTTAAGTCGAATCCTACTCAAATCTACTTCGTTTATGAAAGTCTTCGAATATCCAAACTCTAACAAATTGGATTCTACCTCGTCTCTCTGGTGATGAGTGAACGACTACAAATAAAAAGCGGAATGGTTCGTTTCTATAGAAAGACAGACACGGAAACCCCGCAATTCTGTCAAAAGTCTAAATTTTTAGCATTAAACCAAGTCGCGACGCAACAATAGAATTTCGATAATGGTCTTTCGCTTTGTTGGAATGCGATTATTCAGTGAATTGTTTCCATTGTTATCTGAGTTTTGCTGTAGATAAAGCGATTATTTTGGGTAAGTTTAGTCCCTGATGTTTCTAGATATAGGTACTTTTTTTTTTTAACATTATTAAGTATTAAATCACAATTAGCAGCGATAACTTTCACAGAACGAATCGTTGTGTGGTTTCTTCAAAGTGAAAAATAGAACCTTTGACTTATTTTGGGGAAGTGCATGTAATCATTTCATTGTTCATTTTCGTCAATCGAATCGAATTGTTAAAGCAAACTCGAATAAAAAATTCTGTTATTTTTCCATTATAATTTTGTGTGTATTACATATTACAACCCATATGACATTATTATAATTAATCTAACCTTCAATGAATTAGAATAGATGAGTTTATTTAATGTTTTTAGAATATTTTCATTAGTTTTAATGACAATCGACAGAATACCACAACTTTTACAAACCATAGAACTGTTATTATTATAATTTATTTAATACATAATAACTGAATGAATAATTTTAACGTTTTTGTTTATAATTCCATTACAACTTTATATTCATTTGTGATTACAATTTTTTTTGTAATTAAAACGATCATTTCCTGTCGTATTTATATTATTAAATTTTCATTTCATTTTTTAATATTGTCTTAACGCTCGTTCTACAATATTTAATACTCGTTTGTTTTTTGCTTGCAGAATGGATCATTTCAAAGCGTTAAAGAAATGGAATACCTCTGGAGGAGACAGTCCAGAGGAGAGCACCGCGACATCGGAATCGACTTCCTCTTCATTTCGAGTAATTTGCGTGCGTCCGAAAGAGATGGTGGAGGGTGCGAAGGAGAAATCTGGCCAACTCGACAAGAAACGGGTCATTGTCATCTCTCCGAATGAGAGCACCTCGTCCGTCATCGATTACCTGAAAAAGAGGTATCCGGAAGTTCCGGAATGGTCGGTGCAGAGACAGGCACGCGAAGAAGGAACGAAAGAGGAGTGTAAATCGATTCTGAAAAAGAGGAAAAAGAAGCCTTGGTGGAAGAAGATTTTCTTCTTCTGGAAGAAATAAATCTTCAAGGTCTTCTCACCGGATGTGACTGTTTCCTCGATTGTGACTTTTTTACCCGGATATGGACTTTTACCTGGCTATGATTTAATGACCGGATGCGACTTCATTTATCGGATGTGACTTTTTGTGGCGGTTTGGCGTCTTCCCTTTCCTGCTGACGGTACTTGGAATGATACGTGTCCTTCGTTATCGCTAACGAAGTACGTGTTCTTCCACTTCAGTTAATTAAAGTCGACGGCGACAACTTAGCATCGTCTTCGGTCGTTCGAAATCTCTCAACTGAGGATGTTCGATTGGTGAAATTTTGAGCGGAAAATAATGGATTTTTCGCTGCGTGTCAGCACTGCGTCAGCAACGTGCGTGTCAACACTGGATACTTGAATAAAAACAAAAGGAAAATATCGCAGTTAGCATATGTCTAAGCCACAATTATAATTATGTTGAACAATTAAATACGTATATAAACTTTTACTTAATAAACCCTTTTAACTTTATATTAATTGATTACGTGTATTAGTTTAAATATTATATCCGCACGTTTTATTTAAGTTGAAAGTAATCTTTTTAACAATTAAACCAAAAGTAAAAGCAGAAGGCAATGTACAAGATTCATAACGAAAGAAAAACTTAATAATAAAAGAAGTAAAAGAAATTTTAAAAACTTGCAAGTTTATATTGATACAAAAGCAAGAAATTAAATGATATAAAGCAAAGATTATTAAGCTGAAGTGTGTCTCCGCGAGTACTTTGTTAAAAATAATTCTCTAACTTAATATCAACTTAACACTAAAAAGTTCTCAATTAATGAAATTATAAAGGCACTTGTCTTCGTAATTTCATTTTTGACGATTTTTCTGTACTGTACAATGTAGAATACAGCCCAATGCAGAATAAGGTTAAAAATTGCAGCAGAGCAAATTTCTTACATATGTTTAGAGCAAATGAGAATTGGCATGAGATTAAAATATTTACAATTCTGAAGAAACAAGAAATCTTCACATCTGTTCTTACACAACCTCTGGAACAAAACAGTCTTTTCGGGCAAAATCGAGCTTTTGTGGATCCACAGACTCTTTTGACACCATTGTATTTTTTTTCTGTTTTAATGCTACTCTTATGCGAACGAATAATATCAATAGAGTTTATAATTTATTTAAACAAACTCAATTTTGCGTCATCGTATAAAAAGTAAACTCAGCTAAATTCAATTTTTTACATGTTTACGCTAAACTACTTGTTAGTGTGAGAAGCAGACAATTATCTAAGTAGTAATTAATTAAAATAGTAGTTTCATTGAATTTTAACCTCCCCCCTCCGGGAAAAAAAGGATGAAGAAGCAAAAACAACTAATGAGAAACTCGATTTAGTCATCGATGACACGATTGAAAATCGGGTTACTTCAAACAATCATTACTAAGGTCGCAAGACAAATCATGTCTTTAAGTCATCTCTCGTTAATGATTCACTTGTTTGACACCTGTTATCAACGTTAGGAGGTAGAATGAGTAATAATACAAGATGGTAAAAGGTAATAAATCTGATGAAACGTTCGATTTGTGACAAGTTAATATAAACAACTACTAGACACAAATCGAACTAAGAATTGAACTAAGAATTGTCATGCAGAAACTGACTAAATACATCATCCGATGCATTAATCAGTTTCCGCAAAACAAGTATAAATAGGGGTCCTATCCAAGCCTATTGGTGGACATCAACGGGAAACCAGGAATCGTCCCACCATACAGCGGCCCATAGTCCGCCATAATCGCCGACAGTCCACCTCCGATATTCAGCTAGATCGGCAAGTGTCTACCGATTCACCCGCATAAGCCAAGAGATATGAACGACCCGAGGTATTGACTTAGTCTTGGAAACTCTCTCTCTCTCATAATTCTAAGTTAGTATAAGCCTAGTTTTAAGATAATACAACAATAATAACTCCGGTCGAACGTCAATCGAATATCGACGACCGGACGTTCGAGCCGAATAGGCAACAGTATTGTCGTGTCCTAGCTGAACTGTGTTGTTGTAATTTAGTCTCGTAGTATATTATCTGATTATTAAATATGTTATTGTATATTAATGCCAGTCATCCTTGAGTACGACAGACACCTTATCTCGACCTCGCTATCCCCTCCACTTCGATTCATCGCCATCCACTGACCGTGTGAAGGACTCCTCCAGCCCGCACCGGTAAGCGGGATCAAGCACAAAGCTCTTCCCCTCGGTTCTCATATTAGAACTAGAATCGAAATAAAATAAAATCGTAAGGAATAATAACAAATAAGTGAGCAGAAATAATTTGTTTGGAGAGTCGGACTTAATGACGATTTTACTCGTTATTAGCATTTACACTATTTTTTTAAAAAGTAAACCCATCACTACTTTCAAAATTAAGCTTTTTGAATTTTTATAATAGTTAAAAATATAAAAACACTTTTAATTAAATATTATAACAGATAATGCCACCAAATGTTGCCGAGAACGTTAAGCAACTCGCTGTTATATTTTTTTGTCTGCTGTTTGCCTTCTGATGCCAGACATGCCAGTACGATACGGTCGAAGCCTTCGTGTACGGTTGTCGGAATTTGAGAAAAACCGCATCATTTGGTCGGGAAAAGCAAGATGACCATTTCGCCGAATTGACTGTTATCTGGGGCATTTGATCTGATTGTGAAGTCATGTTGTGGCAGTGGATACGCGGGCCCCCGAGTATATGCGGGCCCGCGAGTATAAATATCGATTCTTTAAACCAGTTTAAAGATTCGATATTTATGAAAATATTAAAATTGTGAATTTTTGCATTAATTTTTATTAGAGACGTTATGATTGACAGTTAAGAAAGATAACAATAAGATCCGCGAGTTTTTTGATAAACACGTTTTTAACATGAGCGAAAACTACTTTAAAAATCCAACAACTCATTGCTTAACTTTGCCAGTAACATTTGATATAATCTGTTATAATATTTTATTAGAATCCTTTTATATTATTAAGTATTATAAAAGGCAATGAACTTAATTTCGAGGGTGGGGATGTGTTTTATAAAAAACAAAAAAAAAAATTGTAAATGCTATTAACGAATAAAGTCGTAATTAAGTTTCACCCTACTCGTAATATGACACACGACCCTCTTTATCTTTCCATTCCCTCGACCTTTCATCACCAAAATTTATCAGCATCAATCTCCCTGATATATAAACCTTTCAAAATTTCGGAAATTTTATACAAAAAGCACAGGAGTTATTAGGTTTCCGACAGGGTGAACAAAATCGGGCTCCATACACACACACTAACATCCATACATACAGAAAACCCCCAATTTTTTACATTTCTTGAAGTTTCAAGATCCTTTGAGTTAATAATGTAAAACTCTTGGGGATTATTTTTTGACCGATAGCTTTCCCTCGCTTTGCTATAAATAACAGGGGAGGAGGGGTGAAAATAGAACGATCAATTATTTATCATGACATCGTCATTCCGGGTTGTAATTTTTAATTGTATTTTAAATATATTTATATTTACAATATACTGTATATTTTCTCCACCACAAATTACTAGATAATTGCCCTGTTAATTATATTTTTCCTTTAACGATATAGTCGCGCCGGCAGATAGGGTCTAACACCTTTACAGGGAAATTTTTGAATTGAAATAACATAACTTCCGGTTTTAATCGGAGATTGAGTATATTTAATCAGAGCCTCCCATCCCTAATACCCTATTCACACTGTACATTTTAAGCCAGCTTAAATGACTAAGCCAGCTTAAGGTATGAAATATGAACGGAAGTGACTTAACGTTAAACCGGTTTGACTACCAACAACCAGCTCAGCTTAAATCCTTTCTCAAAGGAGCTTAAGTCGCTTCAAGCTTTCCACGAGGTCCACCACAAGTTCAAAAATAATGGAGGAAGCAGATGTGCAGGTACTGTACAAATGTTCGAACAAACGATACTCTTCTCTGTTAGCATGTATATGCTGCTTCGGTACAAGAAGTTTAAATGATAATATAAATTTCTTGTTTACGAAAAAAATATATATATATATATAAATTTCTGTCAAAAATCCATACTTATTACAGTTCTATCGCTAACGTGATATAAACATTGAGAGAATCGTGCTGCCAAGGACAACGACATCACTGATAATAAATGTTAATAATTCCTAACTAACGTCTTATGCTCTTTAAATAAGTTATTTATAATTTAAATTACTAAATATAAATTAATTTATGATGATTTACGAAAAATAAGCAAAAGTTTGATTTTATTTAAAATGTAATATTGAGTACACCCACTTGAGGGCTAAGCGAATAATTCGCTTTAATTACCTAGTGTGAACGAGTAGTTAATCTTGTTTTCGACAATGCGACTTAACTTAATTCTGCTTAAATCTTAATCCCGCTTAAAATGTACAGTGTGAATAGGGTATAAGGTTTCAACTTCTGGTCTCTTTATAAATTACATGTAAAAAAGAACATTAATGTAAATACGAAATTCTAAGAAAAGGTTACGAGCATTCAGTTACTCTGAAAAATAATGTACCGTATATCTCGACGGATAAGACGACTTTCAGATAAGACGATGTATAAATTTTCGTCGAAGTTTTATAGTTTTAGCATATACAGTAGCGAACCGAAAATCGGAATGAATTTGGAACTGGGTTGTTCAGATTAGTGATTTGTTCGGATTACCGATTATGTACGAATAAATATATTAACCTGTCCGATGTTCAAATTTTTCTCCGTTGCGTGTCGCTTCGTGTTGAATTTTTCTCCGTTGCATGTCGCTTCGTGTTGAATTTTCGTCGATTTTAAGCCTAACGAAAATTTTTATAATAATAATCGAGGCTATCGTATCGTTAAAAATTATTTCTGCATTTTGTACAAACAAAATAAATTATATTGAAGAATGTAAAAACATGAAAATTATATTTTAGAAGTAAATTTAGTATCAAAAACGTTCGATTCACACGACAACAGTCCGACTGAAAATCGTGCCGATTACCGGCGATTCCGATTACCGGGGTGCCGATTAACGAGTCTCTACTGTATCTGTCCTATAAGACGACCCCGGATTTTGGGGGCCTTTTTTTTATTCAACTATCGTCTTATCTGCCAAGATAAGACGATAGTCGACTGTTCGTGCTCTCGACAGACTCTCTCGGGAGGGGAGCCGCCGGCAGGCCGCCGATTGTTTACCGTCACTAGTTATTGATTCACGGTAGTTCTCGAACAAAAGGAAAAAAAGAAGTGGCGTTCGACTGTTCGTGCAATTTCTTGCCTTTCTGAGTGCTTTTTTAAATTTGTTTCCAGACTTTACCGCAAAATGGCAGCACTAGCAACTACGGTGCCGTCTGTATGAAAGCATTAATAAAGTATGATAACTTTCTTATTTTTCGTCACCGGTCCAAAAGTTGGGTACCGTTAAAATCGGCCCAGTCCCCTCAGTTCAGATATATACTCAAAGTCCCGAAATTCCATATGTGGTAATCTATAGTATCCCTAAAATTGATTCCTTTTATTAAGAGTTTACGTCCAAATAAAATATAACTTTATATCTGAGTGAATTTGTAGCTCAAGAGCTTTGATTTGATGAAAATAATCTTTGCTTTTACTAACAATAAGATCGGTCCCTCATCTTCTGTATCACTCATTAACAACGGATGAATTCATTTCACGGCTACGATGCTTATTTGCGCTTCCTGCACAGACAGCCGAAACACTTCTGCAGATATAGGCTTCTACAGAGAACCGAAACACATTTTTGAGTGGAACCATCCAAGTGCAATATGTTTTAACACAAGCTGAAATCACAAAAAACTAAGAGTCTCTAACTTTGTTAATTCCGAAGAATTAAACTTTTCATTTTAATGGCAACGAAAGAGAAATGTACATTTAAAACAATGATGAGACTTTGTAAAGAATTCTCCAAAAGTTCATTTTAATACGCAAATAGAATTTCATATATTTAATCACGTGATTTCGTATTAAATGTTATTTCGTAACAATGAATTACAACAATTCTTAACAATAAGCTGCATTTAACAATATTGTATTGTATTGTTGCGATTTCGAAGCGATAATGGTGCGCTGCCTGAAGAAGGCTTTTTTGCGAATGCGGAGTATTAAGGAGAAGAAGAAAGAGTAAATTTCCTCAGTAATAACATTTATAATTGAGATTTATGTAATATTAATTAAGATATAATTGACTTTCTTTACAGAGGAGATGATGATGCTGAACCAAGTGGTCAGCAAGTTACAGATTGTCCTACAAAGGTAAGATATTTCTTTTCCCCTTTGAAAATCAGCGTTATTTATGACTAAAATTGAGATATTATCTATTTTTCTAATATACTTTTAAATAACGTTGCAAGTGTAAATAAATTTTTCTATTCATTTTTCTTAGTTGGACGAAAATTGTTTTGGAACAAAGTGTTACCCCTCAAACAATGAAAATTCACAGTTCCCAGACAGGAATTCAAAGTGGAGAAAATTCATAGAATTCTGCAGAAATGCATTCTGTAAATTCTGTTGTTGTTGTCGTATGCTAAGCGAGATTTCCGATTCACAGGTAAGTTCTCGTTCTTTATACAATCCTTTAATTAAAAAAGTTTATAATTAAAGGATTCTGCGATTTCAGAACTGCGAATACGATAATAAACTTGATTCAAATACTCAAATTCGACTGGATTCATCAAAATATGACGAACACACTCTTAATGACAATTACGAGTTTGAAGAAATAGGAAATGGGAATTTCGGTACAGTTTATTTGGCTCGGTGTAAAAATTCAGACGATAAAGTAGTTTTGAAAGTTGTCAAGATGAAGCGCTTTTGTCTCGCACAGGTATGTTTTAAGCTCTGTTTTTGATTGTAATACGGCGTCAAAAAACAGAACACGTATATTAAATTATTCTTGACTTCAAAAATCATCAATCCACACATCATTTATGTTATTACACGTTTATCAAAATTGATTTAATTATTGATGATGCACTAAGCGATGTTCTA
Source organism: Centruroides vittatus (assembly GCF_030686945.1). Lineage (NCBI taxonomy): Eukaryota > Metazoa > Arthropoda > Arachnida > Scorpiones > Buthidae > Centruroides > Centruroides vittatus. Next base: position 135,079 of record NW_027121376.1, on the reverse strand, counting down.
TGAACATTAATTAAAAATATCTACAGAATATTCTTAATTAAGTGTAAATGAAGATAATTTTTTTTATTTACAGAGGCGTAAGATAGAGATAGAAAAATCAGCATGGATGTCCGTATCGCGTCATCCCCATATTGTGACGTTAATAAGTTGTTTCAAAATGAAAACACGGTAAATATTAACCTTTTTTATTTGAGGTATTGGCAATACTTTATGCTTCTACAGACTAATAATTGTTTTCTTTAGGTTCTGTTTCGTCTCCGACTATGTAGACGGACAGGACTTGACAACTTTCATACACAACAACGAATTTCTGGAGGAAGCCCAAGCCAAAATACTTGCTGCTCAAGTGGCTTCGGCCATCACATTTATTCATAACAAAGGTGATTTTCTAAATCTATTTATTTATTAATTTCTTAACAAATGCAAATTGTATGACGAATTTGCTTTTTGTCTTCGGTAGGAATAATTCATAGAAACATTAATTCCGGCAACGTCATGTTAGATAGGATCAAAGGAGCACAGTTAATCGATTTCGGTCAGTGCACAGTAAGTAATGTATACTGTAATATCCTAAGTTTCGTAGAGATACACATTTCATATAACATCGTCGTTTCTTTCCGTCAGTATGAACGTAAACCCAGAGACTATTGCGGGACTTTGTTCTATCTTTGTCCAGAAATTCTTGAGAAAAAATCATACGGTAAGGTGATCTATTCGAATTTAATCGAATCATTTCGTTTAACTCTTGTAATTAATACGTATTACTTACAGATGCTTATTGCGATTGGTGGGCATTTGGAATCGTGTTATACGAGATGTTAATTGGAAAAACTCCAATGGCTATTTATTTGAAAAAATTTAAGAACATTGACTATACGGATCTGTCGTCCCTTATCGAGATAGCAAAAAGTAAGCCGTCGTTATTTTTGATTTGTTAACAATAAAGAGAAACGATGTGATTGATGTAAGCGCGTCTTTTCAGCGATTCAAAATGTTCCGTTGCAGTATCCTATGCGACTGTCAATGAATGCCGTAGACATGATCGAGGATCTACTACAAAAGGTAAGATTATAATATCTACTGTAGTCACGACACATTTCATTTGCATAATTATTTTTCATTACATTTCGAAGTATTAAATGTTAGTATTTACGTTGTTTAATATGAGAATTTTATTATAAGAAACGCGTTCGTTTTATAACATTTCAACACATTTTCTGAATAATTAGGTGAATATTTGAATAACTAATTCAGTTTGTTTAATCAACACTGTTGAATACTTAATTTCAATGTTTGTGATAATCAAATTTTAATTAGTAATTATAAGCTAAATAACTTACTGTAATACGAATTGACTTTGAAACTTTACAGATTAAAATATGATTAAAACAGTGTCAACTGTTGTGATTAATTTTTATGATTTCTTGTGTTCTCAGGATCCGAAGAAACGTTTGCAAGAAGGACACATCAGAATACATAGATTTTTTCATGATGTCCCTTGGCCCGAATCAGTTCACACTTGACTGATTCAATATATTTTAATGTATATATTCAAAAGAAATTGTTTTTCAAAATATAATTTATTATATGATTTTGTTAATTATAATTAATTAAACTTGAATTGTATCTTTAAATGATTTCAACTAATCATTTCGAATTAAACTTAATTGCTTTGATTCATTAACACAAGATGTGTTACCATTTGCACACTTGCCTATATTTCATCTTTATTTAGTTGAAGTAATAGTAATAGTACCGATAACAGCATTAATTACTTAAATCTAACAATTAAACGAAACAATACTAGCATAACCTTCACGCTTTTTAGAAAACAATGTTCTATAAATAAAACAATTCATTATACTTCTAACATACCTATGTATATTTAAAAAAAAAACATCTTCAACATGGAATACATTAAAATTAAAACAAGAACCAGTAAATCCATTGAAATAAATAAATATATAAGCGAACTAAAAAAGAAGTTTATGTTAAATGGCTACCCCAACAAAACAATTAACACCTGGGAAAAAATGCTTAACGTAAAAAATACGAAAGAATAAAAACAAATGATAACATCAGATATATTAAATTTCCCTATATAAGAAGTCTATATGAAAAGTTTCAAAAAAAATTAAGAAAAATAAACGTAAAACTAGCACCAAATTATGAAAAGTTACAGTCTAGGTTAAGGCAAAACAACTAACAAGAATAAGTAAACATGAAATAGGTAAAACAACAAGCGTTGTTTATAGAATTCCATACACATGCAGCAATACTAATGTTTACATAGGTGAGACAAAACGGAAATTGAATGTACGATTAAAAGAGCATATTGCAGATTTAAAATATAATAGAATAAATTCTGTTTTTCATGATCACTGTGTACTAAATGATTGTAACATTGACAAGTTAAACGTTGAAATTTTACATAATGTAAAAATACATATAGACCTAATAGAAAATTTAAAGAAAGTTTTGAAATTCTTAATGCTAAAAACAGTATTAATAAAAATTTAAGTTTGAAAATAAGTGAAAACTGGTTAAATGTTCTATAATTAATTTTTAGTTAATATTAAACGGTGTAAAGTAAATAAATTTGTAGTATTGTAAATTAAATAATTGTAACTTGTTAAATTATGCAAATCTATGTAAACGCATTATGACTAGATGCAAACACGGCTATCGGTGTTGTGTAATGTTATGTAATTTATTGTATAAAACTCTTGAAAGTGTAACCTGTAATCGTTTGAGTAGTGTGCTGAAAAATCAACTAAATGAGCCGATCAGTGCACACATCGATTAACTCCACTTTTTGAAAAATCTTAAATTTAAGTGTCAAAGCCCTTGGTATAGTCATAACTTTTTATATTTATAATAACTTTCCTGAATAATAAAGATTAGCACCGTTAAATGGCAAATTTTTTTGGCCATTGAATAATGAGTAATTTATTTCAGAAGCCATTTCGATTAACTCCATACTCTAATGTAAATCGTTTCAGTAACGCTGTATCTGTTCTGGCCGTGCATCGACGCTTATTTGTTTTTAAACAGCCGAAGATGCTCTCTCCCTCTCAATAATATTCGTAACAAAATCGCATCGGTAAACAGATAAAAAGAAGCACAATGCAAACGGTAGTTAGTATAGCAGTGATCTCGCACGCTGAATGTTACTGTGTACTTCTTAGTCTTTTCAACATTACTCCCAGATTGTTTTTAAAGAAATAAATACAGTCAAACCTGTTTTTATGCGCTCTTTTTTTGTGCGATTTTTTATTTGTGCGGTATAGTCGGCGACTAGTCTCGTGCGATTCGTCATGTCTCACGTTGACTTATTATAGCTAAATAAACTTATTATAGCATAAATGAACTTATTATAGTAACATTATTGCATGAATATGCGAAAAATGAAATAATTTACTTTTAAAGTCAACAAAACACCACCTGGACAAAAATATGTAAAACAGACGATAGACCAGACGATGCAGTCAAGTGCTGACATCTGTTGTCAATAAATTCTATTTCGTACGGTTTTGAGTTATTTTCTATGTGAGACTTCTTTTATGCGGTCCCTATTGACCGCATAAAAACAGGTTTGACTGTATTATACCGTTATAATCAAGATGAGTGAGACTAATAATGTGAGTGAGGAAAGCAGTGATGATTCTTCAATACGATTTATCAACAGAAAGTCTGGTCCAAGAAGACGTTTATCGTTTTCCTCGGATTCATCGGATTGCAACAGTACAAACACAACAAACACATTGATTAGGAGGAAAAGAAGTCGTAATCCTGTTAAATGAATACGAAATTTACAAAAGCATAACAGGATAAAGGGTTTGGCATACAGGAATAGGGGAGGAAAATTAATACCTGCAAAAACATTTGTCGATATACAATGCAGATGCCGTCAAAATTGCAATCAAAAAATTCTTTCGGATGAGAGAGAGGCTGCCATGAAAGAATTTTATAGTTTACATAGTCAACTTGACCAAAATATTTTCTTAAGAGGTTGTATCAAAGTTAACGAAATAAAAAGAAGGCGCCCTACGAATGAAACTAAAGAACGAAGATCACATTCGTTTACATATTACTTTCGAAAAGAGAGACTTGATATTCCCGTTTGTAAAAAATATTTTAGAGACACTTATCAGGTGAGTGACGGGCGGATATACGATTGTTGTTCTAAAGAACAAGTTACATCTTTGATTGATAAGCGCAAAGGCCGCGCTGCAAGCAATAAAATAGATGATACAAATGTTATAAAGCATATAAAGTCATTTCCAGCCTACAGTAGTCACTACACCAGAGCTCATAATCCAAGACGACAATATTTAAATCCTGACTTAAATATTAAGAAGATGTATGAACTATACATCACAGAATGTGAAAAGGAAAACGTAGCACCAGTGAAAGAAAAATATTACTATAATGTGTTCTCTACAAAATTTAATTTACATTTTAAACAGCCATCAAAGGATACGTGTCAAACTTGTGATGCTTTTCAAATAAAAATTCAATCTTCAGACGATGAGGGAATTAAGATGGCGAAAATTGAAAAGGAAACTCACTTAGAAGAGGCTGAACGGGCTCGCAGTCAAATGGCTGCCGATCGAATGGCAACATCGGAAAAATTGTTCGTATTTTCTTTTGACTTGGAAAAAGCTTTAGCCTTTCCCAAGTTGACCACATCCGTAGCTTATTATAAGCGAAATTTATATGTTTATAATTTTGGATGTCATGAATTCAATAAAAATATAAGCCACATGTTTGTTTGGCCAGAAACTGAAGGATCTCGTGGGTCTCAAGAAATTTCATCTTGTCTAATAAAGTACATAAAGACTTACGCTGCAAACTTCGAAAAAATAATAACATATTCGGATTCGTGTACCGGGCAAAACAGAAATATTAAAACCGTCTTAAGTTTATTGAAACTTGTTCAAAGCACGGAAATCAAAGCTGAATCAATTGACATGAAATTTTTGGTAAGTGGACACAGCTATTTGCCCAATGACTCAGATTTTGCCATTATTGAGTCATGTGCGAAAAAAAAATCAAAACATTTTTTCACCAGATGATTGGTACCATATAATCAAAACATGTAAAAAGAAAGCGCCATTTCATCTAATCCAAATGACTCACCAAGATTTTTTGTCAACAAAACCTTTAGAACAGTCTATCATTAACAGAAAAGTAACCGTCACAGGGCTTCCAGTAAATTGGCTTAAAATACGCTGGATAAAGTTAGAAAGGTCCAAACCCTATCTCATACAATTCAAATGTGACTATAATGAAGATACAGAATTTCAAGCCATTAATATCAGAAAATCTTTAGTGGGTAGACCGCAAAGTTTGAAAAATATAGATCAGCCTTTATTATATCCTAAAGGTAGAACTGTGACAAAGGAAAAATGGAGAGACATGATGGACCTGCTAAAATTCATTCCTCCTGTTAAACACGATTACTATAAGAACTTGTCAACAAATCGAAATGACGAATCCTCGCATACAGCTGATGAAGAAGACATTATTTATAATATTGCTGAATCATCCCAAAGAATAATGCCGCTAACATAAAGCTGCTATGAATTAATTACAAAAATTATATTATAACCGAACTGCCAACATTCATTTTTATGGAAAAGCTGTGATAAAAATGTATAATAACTAACTTTTTCTGTAATAAAAAACTTAAAAATGTAAAGACTAAATTTAACTTTATTACTTTTTTCAGTTGCCAAATCGATTAACTCCACCAGTCACATAAAAACTGTAACATTACTGACGATTGTTTGTTGGCTATTCTTTCTTATTAATTTTATATACCGTTAGATGAAAGCTATATCTGCAATTATGCATTCTACATTATATATTTGAATTCATATTATCAGAGGAATTTTAAAAAACAATATACATTACATCATCGCGTTTCTCAACTTTTCGTTTTATGGAGTTAATCGATGTGTGCACTGAGTGGCTCAAATAACAATGAAATATAGCCAAATGTTCAATTGGTAACACATCTTGTGTTAATGAATCAAAGGAACTAAAGAACACGGTTTTAGAAGATTATAAACTTAATTGCGTTCAATCGTGTTTGGTAGTTTGTGTGTTGAATATTGTACGACAAGCATTCGTATTGTTAAAAAGAATCATGTAGGATTTGTACGGCGAATTGTCTGAACAAGTGTGAATAAAGACTAGGATAAAGAATACAAGAATAGTTAAATCCTGTATCAATAACACATCTAATGCAAAATATATATAAAAAATACAATAAATGCACGTTATTCAGTTGTTTATAAATTAAATACAGTAATAGCAACCTGTGACAGCGTTATCGGTAACCGGTTTACTGGTATACGGATAAATTAAGAAAATTATACCCCGGTAAAATTACCGGTTATAAATTTTTTACCTGTGTTTTGGTAAAAAAGAAAAAAACCTCTTAATTAACCCGTTATATATTTTTCCAAAATTTAGGCAACAACTTTTACACACTAAAGCCGTGAACCGTAATACGGCTCAAAAGTTTATCAAAGTTTACGGGATTTTCCATTGAGCGAATTAAGTTTCACGGCTTGATTGACTCTGTGTTCTAGATTAAGTGGATCACTCCTCATCAGGACGTGGAGTTTTCGAGTTTTCTCCACGTCTGTAACGCCTGAATAGAGGTCCCTTAAAAAGACCTCCCGGAAAGCATGCCTTCTAGGGAGATATCTCTAGTGTTGCGTTGCCATAACTTAACAAACAAACTGTAGTGTTAAGTTTTGACTTTACGTTCACCTTTCACTTTTCCCAATTGTTATGTATAAATGACAAAGGAAAGTATTAGAATCGTGTGAAATTTGAACCTCCGATCTGTTTGCAAATAGGTAAGTTTTCAGACCGCTAAACTAAAAATGTTAAAAAATAAAAAAAAATTTCCAGGATACGTGTGTGTGTTTGTGTTGTTTGTGTATCACGTTTAATATCTCAAGATGCTTTAACGATTAAAGAAACGAAATTTGGCATGGTAGCATCTGTACTAGAAGTATTGATTCTATTATACTTTGGTGGTTAAAGGTTGTTTAGAAGAGTGTTACTTGTCATATCTCGAGTGAAGTTGTATTTAATGAAGATTTTACTCGTTATTAGCATTTACAAATTTCATGGAACTCATCACCTCCTTGAAAATTGAATTTTTTGTCAGATTATAATAATTAGTATGTAAAAACATTTTTGTAACAAAATCTAATAACAGATGGCGCCACCAGAAAATTTATCTATATATATATATGTTACAGTAAAAACCCGTTTTTAGTGAAAACGCGTTTTAACTAGTTGAAACTAGTTTTTACTGGATGTCATTGTTATAACCCGTTTTGTCTAGTTAAAACTAAAATTTACTGCTGTACATGTTTTGATTTTAGATGAAAAAAAAACATTAACTTTTTAAAATCAAACATTAACTTTTGAACTTTTAACATTATATAAACCAATTTTAGCTACATAAATATGTTTGGGAGGAAATAAATAAAGTGATGATTAGGATTAAAACATTTGTATTATTTAATACGATATTTATTCAAAATATTGGTCACACATCTGTGTTATTAACATTAATTAACCCTTTGTCCCTGAATGCATCGATCGATCGGTCCCCTGGCTTTTTAAGCAAAACTTCAGGGGTACCGATTCATCGTTACTTTGGTAAATATCGATTTTTGTAAAATTTATTAACAACAGATATAATTTCGTTCGATACGAAGTGAATAAAGTACAGTAGAGCATCGATTATCCGATCCCCGATTAACCGACTTATAGGTTAACCGACCGCGTTCTAGTCGGCAAATGCAAATGTCCGCTAGTGATGTGGTGCTACAATATTTGGTTATGTCTTGGCTACTTTAATATTATTTTTGATAAATTTTTGCATGTTTTAGCTGGTAGCACTGGCTCGACCATGAAAGGGAGGCTAGTATTTAAACCAGACCTAATACACTATACTAATAATGTATTTTTTCATACTTTTCGGTTATCCGACTTTTTAGTTATCCGACCAACCGCAGTCCCCAATTGAGTCGGATAATCGATGCTCTACTGTATAATAATTCATTATATTAGTTGATAGCAGTATAAAATTTTGATTTCAAACAAATGTTTGATATAATGTGCGATAATTTCACAACGAATAAACACACATGCATAAGTGTTATATCGAATTGTACAAAACAATATTCTACGTCTCTCTGGCTCAGTGCCAGCAAACAACTATGTAACTAGACAATGTTAATTTTCATAAAATGTTACAAACTATCAAGTTTATGTATCAGTTCTGATATATATTATTTTTTTTCTTATAACTTTTTCTAATAAAATGTATTGAAAAATATCGTATTTAAAACTAAAGATATTAAAGCGATACGAAATTCATCATACACTATAGGAACGTGTTAGCTGAATGAGCTTGGTCGAAACAGTTTTTACTAAACCATTTTGTTAAAAGCCGTTTTGTCTAGTTAAAACTAGTTTTAACTCGAATTCATTTTTCACTAGCAGTAAATTCTAGTTTTAACAATGACATCCAGTAAAAACTAGTTTCAACTAGTTAAAACGCGTTTTCACTAAAAACGGGTTTTTACTGTAACATATATAATCGAGACGAGCTGATAATAATAGTAAGAAGAAGAATCAACGCAGAGCCCAAACGGTTAGGAGTTGAAATTTGAAATTTGGTACACAGTTAGGCTACGTCACGAAAACGCACATTAACAAGGAATTTTTCGAAATTCCTCCCACGGGAAAGAGGGACACAATTAAGTCTTAACACTTCCATCAACAATGGAAGTGTTAAGTAACAATATAAGTGTTAAGTAACAATGGAAGTGTTAAAAGAAAGCGACGTGCAAGACGCAGATGTATTTTTTTTCGTTTTTGCGGGAAATCGAACATATTTTTAGACCCATCTAAAAATTCTGTAATTAGTCTGGAAACAGGGGGACCCAATTCTTGCATTCTGTGAAAACGGGTAAGGTTGACTGTAACGTAATAATCTTAATTTTCGCTAAAACGGTTAGGCGTTGAAAGTTGAAATTTGGTACACTGTTAGGGTACCAAATTCAAGTAACAACGTGTTAAGTAACGATGATACTGTGAAGTATCAATGGAGAACAAGAGAAAGCGACGTTCAAAATCTACGGGCTCTGGAAAAAAAAAGAAAAAAGAAAAAGAGTAATACGTTAGAACACATTCGATTTTCAAATTTAAACAGATTAGTTCGATTTTAATCGACTTGTCTTCTTTACAACATTCGATGAAAATCGAACGATATAATGAAAACACGTTGTGAAAATCGAACAATATTAGAACATTCGATTTTCAAATTCGACCTTTCTTTAGAAATAGTTCGTTGATGAAATTACTCTTTTTTTTTCTGACTATAATGTGATAATCTTAATCTTCGCTATCGTTACTTTTGTCCGAGCAACGCCGAGCCTACCTGCTAGTTATAATTAATAATATAAAAGTTATTTTTTAAATAGAATCTCATTATTGTCAGGAAAATTGCCAGATTTTCTAGAGTTTTCGTCTTCTTCACTAAAAGCACTTTCTTATGAGGAGATTCAGGCTTAAGTCACAAATACCAGTTTAAATTTACAGGTCATTCACAAAACTAATTGCTTGTGAGTGATAATGAATTAATTGAAGAAGAAAATACGCTTGATATAAACCTATAAACATGAAGCATTACCGTATTAAGCATTAACTTTGTAATGTATTCATAGACACTTGGCAATTTTCATCTTTATTTGTTAGTTGGTAACAAATAAAAATGAAAATTGCCAAGTGTCTATGAATACATTACAAAGTTAATGCTTAATACGACAAATCCGAAAAAGGCCACGGTTTCAAAAAATACATGAAGTATTACATTGAAGTTGGGCATTAAAAATGTTATCTCCTTAAAAAAAAAAAAAAACTTTTTGTCTATTTGGAGGTTCATTCAGTAGGATTAACTATACAAGATAATATTTGAAACACTTTTAACGTATCTCTTTACATCTAATGGCTTTTAACAATTCCACACTTATAAATATAAATATATTAAATGTCTTTATTCTCTCTCTGCTAATTTAGTTTTAATACGCTTTTTAAATTTTTGTGTACCAACAACTAGAGCTAAGACAGCGAACCTGTGGCATGTCAGGAGAAATTTGGTATGCAACAGATACGATCTTCTCTAATTGTTTCTGTTAAATTGCACTACTTTTTTCTGGTTTTATATTCAATTCTGTATATACTCGTACTTTTCTCGATAAGCTTTACATTTATTTAAATAAATTTTCTAGGTAAGTTGCTACCATCCACGTTCATATAAATTAGAAAATGTATGAAAACTTAGCTAGTAATCCATTAATAAATAAACGTAAAATATTTAAATCATCCTATAATATTATTTAGTAATAATACATAACATAAGCGAATGATTATAGCAATAATGCATAAAACAATAACAAGCAAATACATAAGCAGGCAAGCATTACAATGCATAAAATTTAATGCATTATGATTATATATCACAAGTATTCCATATTAATGCTCTATAGCGGAGATGACTGATCAAACTGTTCTTTTTTAAATGTAACCAAACAGTAAAATTTATATATAGTTACATAATAATGAAATCACTAAATCTTATATGGTAAATGATTAAATATCTGTTATTAGTAAGTAAAGTGATTGTTTATATAATTAATTAATGACTGTCTTACCAATTTTAGGTATACAATGGAATTTATACCGTATTCAACGTGTTGCTACAGATTAGAGACATCTGGTTGGAAGTAGATTCAAAATGTGTTGCTTCGAGACATTCGATTTCATCCTTCAATGCTACAGAGATGGTTTCTCGCAAATGAATACTGTAACAATATCAATAAAAATGTTACAGATTTAATATCCATGTTTAATACTGGATTTTCTGTGGCTTTGAAAGTCCTTTTTCAGAACACCATCGGCGTTTTATAAAAATCTACATATCCTATATATGGAGCCGAAACAGACATATAAGCGTAGTTATAGTTAATTCTATAATTTTCTTTATTTCTACAATGATAAGACATCAAATTCACTAAGGTACTAAGACTCCTACTACACTGAATACGTTACTTTTGCTCTTATTAGAAAAAAAATAATATTCAATCTGCAATGATGAAATATATTCGCACTGAAGTGCACTAAGACATTCATATTATTAATAATTTTTAAATTGATTTTAGATGATGAATCTTTCACATATTTAATCTGAAAGATATTAGAGTGATTTCAAAAAATAAACACATATAAGTGCAGCGCTGTAAATCAATATTCTTCTGGAATGCCAGGAGACTAAACAGAAAATGTTTACATTTTTACTGTTATTGGAATGATAGTTCAAGTATGTTCAATTCCTAGTGTTATGGCCATGACATCAAAATGATGGTAAAAATCAAATACTTGTAAACAATCCCAATATTTAATATATAGTTCATATTTCTTGATTATTTTCGCAGGCGATTTTACATATTTTATTGATGACTTAAGCGTCTTAAAAGATAATTTTTATACTATATTTGCATTTACTTCCATCAGTTAGATGTTATTATAAAGGCTATTATAAATAAATGCAAACAAAATAATAATGGAATAGAAGAAAATCTCAATTATGTAAAATTAAAAGTTGAAAAATTTGATAGTTGAAACAAAGTTTACTACACTTTCGTTCAACAGATTTTCAAGAAAATACTTGGTCCTGTGGCGACAAAATTGAATTGGTGCCAGACAGACAGCAGTGATCGTCGCACTTGTTGGACACAGAAGTCACAATTCTTGTATAGCGACCGATTGCGTCAGGAAGCGCGACAATTGAGTTAGAAAGTTTTGACTCTACTATAAATGTAAACAAGTCATGGGCCCGTATTTTTTACATATAAAGGGACTCGTTACACTTTTAAATTCTTCGTCGCAATTCATGGAAAATAGAAAAGTGTCGTCAAAAGAAGACAATCACATTTTCAGAAAAAACTAAATTCTATAAGCCTAGAGAAGACGTGCTTACCGACCTATGTCCTGTACATCGCCCAACATAGTCGTGCGATTCTTGAGATATCGCTTTGTCTCCCCTCCCTGCTACAATCTTGTATTACGAAAACGCCCACTTAAAGCAAATGAGAGTTTGAATAACATTAAAATATTCACATTTCTGAAAAAACAACAAGTCTTTCACATTCTGTTCTTACACAATTTCTGAAACAAAACAGTCTTTTTAAGCGGAATCGATCTCTTGAGGATCCTCGAACTGTCTTTTGACACCATTTTATTTTTTGTAGATACTACTCTTTTTCGAACGAATAATATCAATAGATTTTATAATTTATTTAAACAAATTCAAATTCGCGTCATCGTATAAAAAGTAAACTCAGCTAAATTCAAAGTTTTACTTGTTGACGCTAAACTACTTGTTAGTGTGAGAAGCAAGCAATTAACTAAGTAATAATTAATTAAAACAGTAGTTTAATTCGATTCTAACTTTTTCCCCTCCGGGAAGAAAAGGATGACGAAGCAAAACCAACCGATGAGACACTCGATTTTGTCATCGATAAGATGATTGAAAATCGGGTTACTTCAAACAAGCATTACTAAGGTCACAAGACAAATCATGATCAAAGTTCCCTCTAATCTGCGCGGCCGCGCCTTCTCAAATTGTTGCCGCGCACAACAATTAATGTGCCGCGCAGGCGAGCACGCACACTGATTTGAATTGTTGTTTACTTATTTCTCACTCTGCAACATGATTATTGCTATGTATATTTCCATTAAATACATTAAAGAATTGACAAAAGATGATTTTTGTATGGAAATATGTTTTAAAATGAATTTTAATCTCTACTTTATAATTAATTATTTTAATTTGTATAGGAAAAAATAAGAATTTATATATAGATATATATATATATATGCTCACAAAAATTTTTTGCTCAGAATCTGCTTAGCAAAAATTTTTTCTCTCCGAGAAGTCCACGTTCCGCTCAGCTACAAAAACAATTAGAGGGAACATTGTAATCATGATCTTAAGTGATCTCTCGCTAATGATTCACTTGTTTGACACTTAATATAAACGTTAGGAGGTAGAATGAGTAATCATCATCATCATCTATTGTCCATTGGAAATTTCTTCCCTATTACAATGAGTAATAGTACGAAACGTTCGATTTGTGACAAGTTAATATAAACAATTACTAGACACAAATCTAACTAAGAACAAGTTATATCATCCGATGCATTAGTCAGTTTCCGCAAAACGAGTATAAAATAGGGGCCTACCCAAGCTCTGGGCTGTCACTAGCAAACATCAACGGGAAACCCAGAAATCGTCCTACCATACAGCGGCCCATAGTCCGCCATAATCGCCGACAGTCCACCTCCGATATTCAGCTAGATCGGCAAGTGTCTACCGATTCACCCGCATAAGCCAAGAGATATGAACGACCCGAGGTATTGACAGTCTTGGAAACTCTTCTCTCTCATAATTCTAAGTTAGCATAAGCCTAGTTCTAAGATAATACGACAATAATAACACCACCGAATATCGACAACCGGACGTTCGAGCCGAATAGGCAACAGTATTGTCGTTTCCTAGTTGAACTGTATTGTTGTAATTTAGTATTGTAGTATATTATCTGTTTATTAAATATGTTTTATTTAATATTAATTACGATATAATCGAATTTCTTTACAGGGGAGATGATGATGCTGAACCAAGTGGTCAGCAAGTTATAGATTGTCCTACAAAGGTAAGATATTTATCTTTGTCTTGTAAAATCAGCGTTATTTATGACTCGTTTTTTATACAATTCTTCATTTAAAGAAGTTTATAATTAAAACATTCTGCGATTTCAGAACTGCGAATTGGAAAATAATCTGGCACGTCCTCAATTTCGACTGGGTTTATCAAAATATGATGAAGACACTCTTAATAACAATTACGAGTTTGAAAAAATAGGAAAGGGGAGTTTCGGTACAGTTTATTTGGCTCGGTGTAAAAATTCAGATGATAAAGTGGCTTTAAAAACCATTAAGATGAAGCGCTATTCTCTCGCACAGGTATGCATTAAGATTTATTTTCGATTGTAATACGGCGTCGAAAAACAGAACACGTATATTAAATTATTCTTGACTTCAAAAATCATCAATTCACGCATCATTTATGTGATTATACGTTTATGAAAATTTATTTAATTATTGATGATGCACTAAGCGATGCTCTATAGACATTAATTTAAAATATCTACAGAATATTTTTAATTAAGTGTATATTAAGAAAATGTCTTTATTTACAGAGTCGTCAGATAAACAGAGAAAAATCAGCATGGACGTCCGCATCAAGTCATCCGCATATTGTGACGTTAATAAGTTATTTCAAAATGAAAACACTGTAAATTTTAATTTTTTTCATTTCAGTTATTGGCAATACTTTATGCTTCTACAAACTAATAATTGTTTTTCTCAGTTTCTGTTTTGTCTCCGAGTATGTGGACGGAAAGGACTTGACAACTTACATACACCACAACAAATTTCTGGAGGAAGCCGAAGCCAAAATACTTGCTGCTCAAGTGGCTTCGGCCATCACATTTATTCATAACAAAAGTGATTTTCTAAATTTATTTATTTATTTATTCATTTCTTCACAAATGCAAATTGTATGACGAATTTATTTTTGTCTTCGACAGGAATAATTCATAGGGACATTAGCTCCAGCAACATCATGATAGATAGGACAAAAGGAGCACAGTTAATCGATTTCGGTCAGTGCACAGTAAGTAATGTATAATGTAATATCCTAAGTTTCGTAGAGATACACATTTCATGTGACATCGTCGTTTCTTTCCGTCAGTATGAACGTAATCCCAGAGACTATTGCGGGACTGTGTTCTATATTTGTCCAGAAATTCTTGAGGAAAAACCGTACGGTAAGGTGATCTATTTCAATTTACTCGAATCATTTCGTTTAACTCTTGTAATTAATACGTATTACTTACAGATGCTTATTGCGATTGGTGGGCATTTGGAATCGTGTTATACGAGATGTTAATTGGAAAAACTCCAATGGCTATTTATTTGAAAAAATTTAAGAACATTGACAATATAGACCTGACGTCTTTTATCAAGATAGCGAAAAGTAAGCCATCGTTATTTTTGATTTGTTAACAATAAAGTGAATCGATGTGATTAATGTAAGCGTGTCTTTTCAGAGGTTCAAAAGCTTCAGTTGCAGTATCCTACGCGACTGTCGACGAATGCCGTAGACATGATCGAGGATCTACTACAAAAGGTAAGATTATAATATCTACTGTAGTCATGACACATTTCATTTGCATAATTATTTTTCGTTACATTTCGAAGTATTAAATGTTGGTATTTATATTGTTTAATATTAGAAATTCATTATAAGAAACGCGTTCATTTTATAACATTTCAACACATTTTCTTAATAATTAGGTGAATATTTGAATAACTAATTCAATTTGTTTAATCAACACTGTTGAATACTTAATTTCAATGTTTGTGATAATCAAATTTTAATCAGTAATCAGAAGCTGAATAACTTACTGTAATACGAGTTGACTTTGAAAGTTTACAGATAAAAATATAATTAAAACAGTATCAACTGTTGTGATAAATTTTAAGATTTCTTGTCTTTTCAGGATCCAAAGAAACGTCTTCAAGAAGGAGACATCAGAATACACAGATTTTTTGCTGATGTCCCTTGGCCCGAATCAGTTCACAATTGATTGATTCACTACATATATACATTTTTAAAAAATGTTTTTTAAATATAATTTATTATATGATTTTGTTAATTATAAGTAATTAAAGTTTAATTGTATTTTTAAATGATTTCAACTAATTGTTTCGAATTAAACTTAATTGCGTTCGATCGTTTTTGGTAGTTTGTGTGTTCAATATTGAACGATAAGCATTCGTATTGTGTGGTGGATATTAAAAATAATGACGTAGGATTTGTATGGCGAATTGTCTGAACAAGCGCGAGTAAAGACGAAGTAAAGAACACAAGAATAGTTAAATACTGTATTAAAAGATATATAAAAAATACAATAAATACACGTGTTATTCAATTGTTTATAAAATAAATACAGTAGTAGCAACTGTTTTCATATTTACAGATATTAAAGGAATTAATTGTCTTTAAAAAAGACTATTCATCTCGTCAATATGCTAGCTGCTAACATACGAGTATTTGCATTATTAACAGCTTTGAGCTTTACACGTTATCAGGATCTTGTATTCTAGATCTATTTGTCAAAGTTCAAGGGATTTTCCCATCGTTTTATTTTAGTTCTACAGCTTAATTTTATGTTTATAAAAATAAAATTGCATTAAACGAATGAATTTTATTCAAAATGTTCTCCAAAATAACAAAATTTCAAATTAATGCCAATTAAAACTTTTTATAACGATTTTACTAATGTACGCAATAATAAAAACATCCTTCGCAAATACATTGGCTATTATTTTCTCGTTGCATCAGAAAGTTTAGAAAAATCTGATTATCTCAATGTCTAATTCTATAACATCAAAACTCTATAATTGATTCTATAATTGATGGCATGTAAATCAAAAGCAAGAAAATTTAACATTAAAGAGAAAGGTGATAACTTTAAGTGATAGAAATGGATAAGAAATAATAAAAATAAGTTTTAAAATTGTTTTGTAAATAAGACTGTTTCAGTTTAAAACAATGAAAGTTAAAAATATTTCAAGCATATACTTCAATTTCCAGTTTATTTGCAATATTTGCATAATATTATGCAAAATTTTATTACGTTATAAATTTAATGTGAGTGGGACAACTTTCTTGCCAAATTAGTGTTTTATTTTGAAATGAAGTTTTTTGTTCATTGTTTCTTCATCTTGCAAACGTTAGGTTGTGGACAGAATCCGTTCCCTCCTTATACGTCTTTTTTATTATAATAATTGGCTTTACGTAAGCCTTATTATTATTGAAAAATGTTATTCATTTGAATTGAAAAAAAGTGTTTTTTTTTATTTTTTTCAATTTAGTAAAATTGGTTCCTAAATGGCATGTTTCCCTTTGGATAGGCAACTTTACAGGAGCCTGAAAACAGTGTCTTTTGTGCATGAGTCGCTGTTGAGCTGGAAAGCTGCCATTCATAGGTTAGCGTTAAAAATACAGTAGAGCGTCGTATATGCGAATGAATTGGAAACTGGGTTGTTCGGATAACTTATTTTTCGGATAACCGATTATGTACGAAAAAATATATTAACGTATCCGATGTTGAAATTTCTCCCCGTCGCATGTCGCTTCGCGTTGAATTTTCGTCGATTTTAAGCCTAACAAAAATTTTTATAATAATAATTGTGGCTATTGTATCGTTAAACATTATGGTTAATGTGAACCTAGGTATACAAAATGGTGGAACGTACTCCCGACGGACTCCTTCCGGAGGGGAGCTGCCGGCAGGCCGCCATGCGCTAAACGTCACTAGTAGTGATGTAACGAATATTCGGTTACTACCCGGTATTCGGCCTATTCGGCCTATTTTTCACTATTCGGCCGAATACCGAATATTTAAATCACTATTCGGCTGAATACCGAATACCTAAAAACAGGAGTAAGAAATAACAAAAACACAGTAAATTAATCATTTTTGTAACTTTTATTAATGCTGAACATTAAACTATAATTATTAAAGTTAATAAAAAATAGCATCTAACTCTAGTATTAAATTATTTCGTAATTTAATAATATTATAACGTTTATCTAGCCCGATATCTTATGGCATTGATGGCGGGTAGGTTAGAATGTATCGGGCATTAATGGTATTGTTTAGTTAATTATGTTATATTCGTTTTTACGATATATTTGAACTGTTCCACAACTGGGGAGAAACTAGACCATATTGTGTCACCACAAAGTATATCCTAGGGAACTATTCAGTCTACAAATACGTAAAAAAAACAAAACTTTAGTGTTTAATTAAAGAGTTAAAATGATCGATTGCAAATAAAATAAGTTATAAGTTATAACTTACATCTAAATACCAACAACTGCCGAATCATAGCGGGCTATTTACGGCTATTACATAAATTATAAACCAATTTGGCACTAGAGTTAGACGTTAAGCGCCATCTCATATTAACTTTAATAATTATAATTTAATTAATTAATTTAAATAATTTAGACCTAATGGAAGAAAAAATCGTAGTGACAGCGGGCCAATAGAGAGCACGGTGCGCGATCTTTGCCATAATGCGGTTTGCGCGCCAATTTTCGTACGTGCGTTAATCAAGCCGAATAGTTTGGCCGAATATTCGGCCATTCGGCAACGCTCTTAGCCGAATATTCGGTATTCGGCTGAGGCTGAATATACTATTCGTTACATCACTAGTCACTAGTTATTGATTCACGGTAGTGATTGAACAAACTAAAAAAACAAACATCTACTAAAAATATAGTAAATCTAACGGAGACGAAACGAACCTAATCGAAGCGCCGCCATTTTGTATACCTTACTACATATTTACCAAAATTATTTCTTTAATTTGTACAAACGAAATAAAATATATTGAAAATATAAAAACAAATATATATATATATATAATTTAGAAGTTAATATAGTATCGAGAACGTTTGATTCAGCACAACACAGTTCGACTAGAAAGCTTTCGGTTAACCGACGTTTCGGTTCATCGGATTTCGGATAAACGACGGTCTACTGTAATTTAAAAACGAAAACATGACAAAACATAATTGAAAATAAATTTATTGACATAAAGACATATTTTAAATAATTTCAAGTAATAAGAAGAATGAGAAATAACTGTAAAATAATGTTATAAAATCAAACGTGAATGTACTGTGTATGTATGTCTGAATGTACTGAATATAGAAAACAATAATAAAATACATTTCTAAAAATTTTAGCATAAAACTTTATTTCATTTATTACGTATTATTTACAAACGAATTATCTTTCACATAACAAAAAAATCGTAACGGATCACGTGAGACGCGTTACAGTTCGGTGTACAGAGCTAAATGTCCTTAAGAACAGCTTTTTACCGAAGTTGGCGGGTTATTCCCATGAAAGTTTCAGGGGAAGACAGGTTCCTAGACAAATGTTCATCAGTTACCGTAAAAACTCGAACATATCACAAAATTTTGAATAATGTATTCTCTTTCAATAAATGGGGACTGCAAAAATAGTCCAAAATATAAAATTCTATTGGGTGTATAATTTCAAAATTTGCTGCGATCATAAACAACATCCAATAGAACGTAAAATAAGCTTTTCCTGAGTTATTTTATCCACAAGAAAAATAGAAATAGATTTTTGAAAATTGGACGAAATAGATTGTCAACAGGCATAAGAATTACGTCATGCTTGACGGCTTAACTCGTCAATGGGCGGTAAGTTAAGCGTACAAAAATTCGATTCATTTAAAAAATATTTTTTACAAAAAAAATTGTAAAATAGATTTGTCGCGAATGTAGGAAATAAATAATACGACGAACTAACGGATTTGAATGTTTATAATGTCAATCGGAAAAATCATGCTTTGACTCTGACTCGCGGTAGACATGACAAAATTTGGAAATGTAGCATTCTTTTGAGAGCAAAACTGTCGTATTGTAAATAATGAAGACATTAAAAAAGTCTTAGCCGTCAGAAAAGAAAATACCATCGTTTGACGTACGAACGAAATTTTCAAAGTTGGATCAACACTTGTGGACAGAAGTGTCAAATTTATTAAGCCTATCAAATTAAGAATTTAGGGGAAAGATCCTTTGAAACGCCAGAAATTCAAAAACAAAAAATGTTCGCTTTTCTCTGCAAATCTGTTAATCTCCTGTGTCGGTTTTCCGGTTGTCTCAGACTTTTTTTTTTCCTTCGAACTGTCTGACTTCCGGCCAGTCCGATTGCCGTTGGATAACTGGTAATGTAGACTAAACTAAAACTTTTTGTTTTCGTCCAAGAGAAGTTTTCTACCAGAATTATGTCCCAAAAAACGGTTTGTTACGTAAAAGCGACCTATCTCAGTGTCGACAACCACATCCATAATTCGCTCTCACCCCTCGTTCATTTTGACAAGAAGGAAATACACCTTCGCTTTTCTCTTTGTCGGCAGTCTTACACAAAACAGTGTCGTTGCGAGTGATGTAAAAGTATACGGTATTTGCTCTTACGATGTCTGACATTTTCACATGCCACTTGCTTATCTGCTAGCTGCAAATATGACAACAGAGTTGTAATGATATTGGCATAAGTATAGCTAATACAGGATCCGAGTCTGGAAGAAATGCGCTCTTCTGCCAGCTTGAAAAAATTAAATAATTAGATCGTTGATATAATAGATAACAGTGTGTCTCGATATTAGTGATTAAAGTAAATTCAGACGAAGAAATCGTTTCCGTCGAGAGAATTTTACACTTTCTATCTACGAGGCAACGAGCGACATAGCAACATAGCTTTCAAGAAAGTACTGTAAATAATACAATCATAACCTTTTCGAAAAGAATAGTCTTGTTCACAGAGAGCCAGTTATTCCCCATTATCTTCACAACCTTCATACTCATGGTTGGTTATCAAGTGGACTACCGATACATGAATTTATCATAGGACCGACAATTAAACATGTTGTTAGAGGCACATGATTTTCAAAAATGTAAAGTCGTATTAACTATAATGAAAACGAATACAATCCATATTGGAACAAAAAGGGAATTTTAATTAATATAGCAGAATTTATCCATTTTGCAATATACTCATTTATGACTAGTAGACACGCTAGTCATAAATCATTATATTGCAAAATGGATAATTTAATTAAAATAGAGTTTATAAGATCATATATTTATAAAATAAACATCTGCAGAATGAATATTGTAGCCAAGTTCTAACCAAAGCGGAATTATTGCTGATTGAAAACCTTCTGTATAACTGAGTCGGAATACAGGTTTACAAGCCCATAGATTTAGTGAAAAAATTCTTACATACTTTTTGGGGAGAAATTATAATTAATTGAATTTTTAAAAGCATTGTCATTGTTCTAAAATGATTTCGTTTAAAATATATTTTATTAAAATTTTTTAACCCCAGGAAAGCGGATCGAATCCGAGTGAAGAACTCTCCGAAGATTTTTCAACGGCGATCTGTCCTAAATATGTCGGGTTCTTGGAGTCAAATGAAATCCAGGAATTTTTCGGGAATTGTTTCATGTGGAAAATGTGTGATGATTGTAAACCATTATTATATAAATATATATTTTGCATACAACTAAATATTTATTCTTTTCAATGTTTATATAACGCACAAAATTTAAACGCACTTATGAGAGAATCTTGTATAAATATTGTTTTAAAATATACTTAAGATTGTTAATTTTGAGAAATTAAGAAATTAAACAAAGGACAGTTACAAAGGAATTTAATTAATACCGTATGTAAGAATCAAGAGCACGAGAATTGCAAATAGGTGCCCATGTACAGTACTTCTTATCTAAAATAAAAACTAGAAACGAGTTTCTTAACTTCTCCGGCAATATCTGGTAGCGCCATCTGTTAAGATATTTTGCTTTAAAAAACTTTTCAAATTTTTAATTATTATAAAATGCCAAAAAAAAAACTTAATTTTGAGAGTAGGGATCAGTTTTATAAAAAAAAAAATTGTAAAAGCTATTAATGAGTTAAATCGTCATTAAGTTTGATCTACTCGAGATTACAAAATTAACGACCTACACGACCTTCTTTATCTCTCCATCTCCTCGACCTTTAATCACCAAAATTAATAGCATCAATCCCCCTAATACACAAACCTCCCTGCAAAATTTCAAAAATTTTCGACAAAAAGCACAACAGACAAAAACTTTCAAACACAGTGAACAAAACGGCGCCCCCAAATACATATACATATGTACTGTACATGCGTAAGAAACCCAGAATTTTTTGCATTTCTGGACGTTTCAAGGTCCGCTGAGTCCAAACATGTTCAAAAATCTTGGAGTCATTCTTTGACCGATCGCCATACTTTCCCTCTGTTATATATAACAGCCGGTAAAGTGAAAATATGGAAAGAGGAAAAGAAAAGAATATAATTTAATTAAAAATGTATTTTATTCATAAATGCATAAACAATTTTTAACGGGATGCAAATTTACGTTGATTTTGAACGAAAAATACGATAATAATTAATTTTAATTACTTTAGTTAATGCATTATGCAATCCTGCCAGTGCTACTGATATGAATATCAAAATTTCTTTTGTTTACATTGGGTGCACCAACATATTTCGTACATATTTCATTTAATCTGCAATGAAACATAATTAAATCTTTCTAAATAATTGTGTCGTTGTTACGTGTAACTGCATGCAGTTTTGAAGTGCATCTATTTTTGTCCAGTACTCCTGTTACTTCAATTAAAGTCGATAAGACCGAATAAAAACCATTGGCTGCCTGTAAACAGTATAAAGAACTAGTTTACTGTAAATTTTTTACTATTAAGTTATGATAACATTTATTATTCTGGTATTTTAAACACAAAGTAAAAGGATAGATTTGCTTAGGCAACTGAGATCTTACCCGAATCAAGAAGTTCTTTTCCACGAAGAAAAATCCTCCAACGGATAGTCCAATGGGTAATCCTCCAAATATCTTCATGAAGCAAACGACCTAACATCAAAAATTTCAATTAAAATATCAATGAAAATAAAAGTTGCATGATATTATAAGAGAAATATAACATATTATACCTTTAACTTATATGTTAAGGTCAGAGGAGCAGAGAAATACTTTTCGACAGAGATGAAATTGTCATATATCTGGAAAAATATTATTACATTTTCATTTTAAAAAATCACGAGAGGGTTTACGTTAATTTTTACTTACGGTCGATGTTAAAGTCGACAATCCCCAGCAGGCCAATAGAGTTGAACTTAATAATTGTAACGCAATTACAGCCATAGTTAGGCGAACGATAGGATTCGTCTTAGCAAAAAGGACTCCGTACCAAATAAAGCAGGTTTCGTATACAAAATGTATGTAAATGAGTGGCAAAAGAAGCTCCCATTTTTCGTTTACTTGTTGAAAAAATTCCCATAGTTCCATAAACTTTTCAATTAGATTTTGCAAATAATATTTTGTCGCATTATTTACGATTTGTAATTCTGAGGAGATTTTAGATAATCTTTTCGATGCGACTAATAGAGTGAGCGTGCTTAGAGTAAGCATACAGGACAAATGAATAAATATTACCATAAACCATATTTGGATAGCGATTAAACATGTAATGGCTCTAATTTTGTATTTACTTCCAATATTAACGTATGGATAACCAATCAATGGTATTAAAACGGCAAGCAGAGCGAGTATAACGACTGTGTACGAAAAGAAAACCAGTACGTATGGTTGAGCTTTATCGAGGCATTTTTCTTCACCTTCGTATCTACTTTTCAGTATGGAATAATGAAAATTAAACTTTTTTCTTTTTACGATGCTGAATTGCGAGGCAACGTACAAAGAACAAGTTAACGGCACGAGTTTAGAATAAAAAGCGTGCTCTTCGAACACACGAAATATTCTAGCGCATGGGATATCGACCACGAAAATGATGGCAATAAATATTACAACGAGCCATGCATATATTTCAATTATTCTTTCGTATGTGGAGAAAAGAGAGGCAGATATTTTACTCTTTCTGCATTTACAAGGTTCTATAAGGTTCAATCCGAAAATTTCACTCACAGAAATAAAAGGATCGAATTGCCTAACGAGACAAATGTTATCAAGATAAGATTCCATATAAATTTCTATAGTAATATGCTACGATTACTCGAAAAATATTTCAAATAACAGAAAAGAATACTTTAGCAACGGAAAATGATTTAAGAAAATTTTCATTTTTAAAACACTCTTCGCTCTACAAATTCTGAAATGTTATAATAAAAGTTAAAAGCCATTAGATGTAAGGAGATATGTAAAAAGTACCTTCAAATACTATCTTGTACAGTTAATCCTATTTAAATGAACCTCCAAACAGAATAAGTAACGCGGTATCAATTTTACTGCCCAACTTCAATGTAATGCTTCGTGTTTATACGCTTAGTATGTGTTCAAGCGTGTTCTTCTCTTCAATCAATTCTTTATACTGTTTACAAAGTTACGAACGAATACCGATAATGAAATTCTTGATTATGAAATTGTTCCTTAATTATACCATGTCGATATTTAATTTATCAATCGATACGCTATAAAATTTTAATGCATTATTTAGTTTTCTTGAATATATTCCAAACAATCTATTTGGGTGAATCCGATTAAAAGAAAAGTAAATTAAATAAGCTGTAAAAATACTCTTTATTTAAATTCTTCTATTCCGCTTAATCAAAAATATTTATTGTGATTTTTATTATATAATCGAGATGCAATAACCAAGTATTTTTGGTCCAAAAAATATCTGTACATTTTGTACCAGTTTGTACTAGATAATTGAACATAACACGGTGAAGATTTTAATTACAATAGAAAACACATGCAAAGATTAACGTCGGCATTTATTTGAATTCAAATTCGAATTGTTTATTGATTTAAATTATTCTTTCAACGGGAAAAACAAATTTGGTTATACAATATTATTTGGTATAGGTCTATATGGTTATAAACTTAACGCAAAAGATCTAAAAATCTAATAAAGAAGGTAAAGATTTTAAATAACGTAATTCTAGACAAATTTTCACATTTTAGATGATTATACCTAAAATTCAAACCCAAAACAGAGCATTTCAATTGGTAAGTCACCCGACAAGAACCAAACAAGTGAATCAAAAGGCTTTCATCTACTATTCTACTTCATTACAACAATAGCTACAAGCCTTATCTCTTGATATATTTAGCCGCTAGCCCTTTAACAAAACCCGAAATTTATTGTATAATTTGCATAATGAGGCTTTTTATAGAAAAATTGAACTCACATTTTCTATACACCAGCCCAAGCGCGTTTCGAACAAGTTCACTCGATCGGCCAAGACAAACAAAACATCCTGACTGTATAACTGGCCTGACCTAATTTGAATTAGATCATGCCTCGTATAACGGATGCTGCGAACAACGGACTTTCTGTTTGGCAGTTACGTGACTCGAGCAACGGACTGGCTGCGAACAACGGACTTTCCGGCATAATTGGTGACTGCTCCATGGGTGCGTTCTTTAATAGCGGTCGTTCTGCGTCTCCGCTTTAAATAAGTTCTTGTTGGTGAGAGTATCATGACACTCTCCTAGGGACATTCCAGGGGATGTATAGACTTTTGTTTATACAACTGCGTTCTTGTACTTCATACCTTATCTCCCCTCGTTTTAGTATGTGTAGTATATACAGCTTACTTGTTAGATTAAACTCTGTGTTCTAACCGAGCAGTTGCTTTTTCACTTTATTCCACTGTCACACCCTGCATTTATCACAACAGTTCTCAACGTTGAAGCTGACGGTTTAAAGACAGAAAGGGATAACCCAGACAATATAAAATATTATTAACTAGAACAGGCCAACAGTTCTTATCAGGTTTGACTACAGTTTCGATGGAGAAAACGATTATGTTCACTAAAATAACATTTTTCTCTACATTACGTATTTAATAAATTACTGTGAGAAGTAAATGTCTTCCACATGTTTACGAAAAGGAAAACATTTTGCCATTTTCATGACAGAAGGGTAGTTGAATTTCCCTTCACACACCCCTTATCTCCAAAGTTAGGCGTCCACCTGAATGTGCATCTCCTTCGAATATCCCCGAACATCCCGTTGACGTACGGGAAACCCTTCATTTTGATTGGTTAAGCATATTCGAATAAAGAGAACAATTTCCTGCGATCGGGGAGTTCTCGGCCAACTTCCAAAGAAGAGGATCTCAACAAGTTCCCAAAGAGAAGAGTTCTCCGTGGATCTACAAATCATTTAGTCGTTTTCCCAAAGTACCGCCGAAGCCTTAGAAATTCTACCGGCTCCCGATCAGACGTTTATCCTGCATTCGACATTAGCGAGGTTGAGGCCAAAGTTTTAAACGCGAAAACGTGTACGTCGGACGTTCAGCGCCGCTTTCCTGTAAGCCTAGAAGTTTGACAAAGGCGTTTGGAACGTCGAGCATGATTCCACTGACTTTCCAAACGCCATTGTCAAACTTCTAGGCTTACAGGAAAGCGGCGCTGAACGTCAAACGTACACGTTTTCGCGTTAAAAACTTCGGCCTCAACCTCGCTACTGACCGTATCTTCCTCGCCACCAGTCATCGTTGGAAATTGTGCCTATCTCACAGAGAAGAGAAAATCTACTCAAGTCGTACAAGAGGAGATAGTATAATTAGATCATATTGTAATCTCTCTCTATTCGCGAGTTAGGAAAGGAGTAGAAATTATCCTGTAACTTGTTTATTTTTGTTTTTTTAAATTCTTATTTGTTGTTTAATACGGTCTCTTCAATGTCTCGAATCCAAACTAACGTCAGGTCCACTTATTCGCGACCCTCCCACTCGAAATTCCTCTCAGATAAATACGAGCGTGCCTAACGCTTAAACTAGGCGGTATCAGGAAAACAATTTGCAGGGGTTTCGTACGAGCTTCTGCACTTTAGATTAAATTCTTAAGAAGCCATCCTACGACCCTGTGGGCAAGTTTATCCAACTTGACCGCCAAATAAGCAGTAAAACAGTGATAACAAACTCTGAATTCCGGCTGACCTCACAATATTAATAATGCTGTGTAAAATATGTATAAATATATTATTTTGAGTTAGGTAGAAATATTCACAAATAGAAGAAATATATTAAAGTTTGTTGGAAACTGCTTACAACAAAAATCCCTTTGGATTGAGTTGAAAATTTAAAGAAATAAAATGTACTTAGATCAAACTTCTAAGTTAGAAGGAAATTATCGTTATGTAAATAAAACATAATACAAAATATTATTGTAAATTTTTATAATAAGATTTTAAAAAGCAAAGATGGTCGATACGCCGATCACTCAATCTGATTCTTATTTTAATAAAGAAAAGTCCTGCTACCGAGAATGCCCTTTTCAATTCGATTGATGTGGCTGGAATCGTGTTTAATGCGTTTAAGAGAAGACGGATCTTATGTGTTTTTTCACCCGTAGCCTGGAACATTTCTAGTTCGTTTTCGAGATGCGTTGCAGTACTTCTTTTTCCGTCTAGTATTCTTGATTTGTCTATCTCGGCTGCTTTAATAGCGGCATCGAGCTTATAATTCGGCAGTTTGTTTGTCTTTAATAATCAGGTTTATCAAGAAAAAATTCATGCTTGCGTACTGTACTTCGTACTCGTTTGCTCAATTTGCACAACCCGGCGTAATGCAGTTATTAAAGATACCGGGCATGGTTAAAAATAAAGACAGAATCAGCGCAATTATTCCAAATATTACAGGTTCTGACAAATAAAGAATTTTCAGAGTCTTGTCACATATGGAGAGAATGGGCTACATATTGATTATTGACAATCTGTGACACGCCATAATAAGCAAAATATTTAAAAAACTAATAAGCAAAATTCCTATTTTAAGAACCTCATCTTTCACTCCAATATAAATTGAACTTTTTACCTTTTACTACAAGTATGAGTGAAACTTGCTGCATTTACTTGCAAGTTACATAAAGTTAGCTTTCAATCATGCAACAGTGACGAATTTTCCACGAAACAAAACAGACAACTGTATTGGCCTTGCGGTGAAAGGGATCTCGTCGGAAACCTCCCTCTTTGTTTTACATTTTTTAATTTTTTCTCTCAGTTATGAAGACAAAACTTTTGTTTTTCATAAATAAACATACAGGAAAGAGTAGCGTAATATTTCGGGCCAAAGTTTGTTTATAATGGAAATTGTGTGTGATGTCGTCTTTTGAGATTTTATTATAAAAATCATTTATACCATTAACTACCATAAAAATAAAAAAAGCCAAATATGAGGGTAAAAATGAGTTTTATAAAAAATAAAATTTGTAACGAGCATTAATGTATTTTAAATTTTGAGTGAAGATATTAAAAAATTGTATTCGGAAATAATTACAAATGTATATTTGATATCTCTAAATGCAGTTTACTCGTGACAAGAAATATCGATTTAGTTTATGAAACATCAATGACGATCGAAATGTTTCTATGTACAGAGTAAGTTTTGGTCGTTATATAATACAGAAAGAATTTTATATCCACAATGAAATAATTATAAAGGTTCGCATCACTAATTAAGTTCGAAACCTTCTAAAATAGTAAAACTACTCACAAAATCGATTATATAAACCATGTTATTTCAGTAAAATTTTGTATTTTTATGAATGTGATGGTTTAGATTCACTTTGGAGTAAGTCAGTAAGCACATTTTACAGTAGTTAAAAATATTTCTTATGCCAATTCATTGTCCTGTTACGCTACTATTATTTTTCATTAATTTGTACAATTAGTAATTCGTCTCGCAATGAAATCTATTACAAATCTCTTTGAAAAATATCAAAGTAATGAGATTAAACACTTCTTAATTTTTTTATTTTTGAAATTATTAATTGCGGAAATAATACTTTGCGATTACTTTTATTCGGAAGTGTGTGGTTTCCTAATACAAGATTGTAGCAAGGCGGCGAGACAAAGCGATATCGCAAGAATCGCACGACTTTGTCGGGCGATGTACATAAGTCGCTAGCACGTCTTCTTTAGGCCTATAGAATTTAGTTCGTTCTCGAAATGTGATTGTCTTCTTTTGACGACACTTTTCTATTTTCCATAAATTGCGACGAAGAATTTAAAAGTGTAACGACTCCCTTTATATGTAAAAAATACGGACCCACGACTTGTTTACATTTACAGCACAGTCAAAGCTTCCTAACTCAATTGTCGCGCTTCCCGACGCAATTGATCGCTCTAAAAGGATTCTGTGCTCAACGATCACTTCTGTCTGTCCAGCACCAATTCATTTTTATTGCCATACGACAAAGTATTCTCTTGAAAATCTGTTGAACGAAAGTGTAGTAAACTTTGTTTCAACTATCAAATTTTTCAACTTTTAATTTTACATAATTGAGATTTTTCTCTATTCCATTATTCTTTTGTTTGCATTTATTTATAATAGCCTTTATAATAACATCTAACTGATGGAAGTAAATGCAAATATAGTATAAAAATTATCCTTTAAGACGCTTAAGTCATCAATAAAATATGTAAAATCGCCTGCGAACATAATCAAGAAATATAATAGTTATGAACTAAATATCGGGATTGTTTATAAGTATTTGATTTTTACCGTCATTTTGATGTCATGGCCATAACACTAGGAATTGAACATACTTGAACTATCATTCTAATAACAGTAAAAATGTAAAAATTTTCTGTTTAGTCTCCTGGCATTCCAGAAGAATATTGATTTACAGCGCTGCACTTATATGTCTTTATTTTTTGTAATAACTCTAATATATCTAAGATTAAATATGTAAAAGATTCACCATCTAAAATTAATTTAAAAATTATTAATAATATCTTAGTGCACGTTAGTGCGAACATATCTCATCATTGCAGATTGAATATTATTTTTTTCTAATAATACATTTCTAATAAGAGCAAAAGTAACGTGTTCAGTGTAGTAGGAGTCTTAATACCTTAGTGAATTTGATGTCTTATTATTGCAGATATGAAGAAAATTGTAGAATTAACTACAACTATGCTTCTATGTCTGTTTCGGCTCCATATATAGGATATGTAGATGTTTATAAAACGCCGATGGTGTTCTCAAGGATGACTTCAAAGCCACAGAAAAATCAATATTAAGCATGAATACTTAATCTGTAACTTCTTAATTGATATTGTTACAGTATTCATTTTCGAGAAACTGTTTCTGTAGCATTGAAAGGTGAAATTGAATGTTTCGAAGCAACACATTTTGACTCTACTCCCAACCAGATGTCTCTAATCTGTAGCAACATGTTGAATACGGTATAAATTCCATTGTATACCTAAAATTGGTAAAACAGCCATCAATTAATTATATAAACAATCATTTTACTTACTAATACCAAATATTTAATTATTTACCATATAAGATTTACTGATTTCATTATTATGTAACTACAGTAGACCCCCCTATAACACGGTAGATACGTTCCGTGTTATATGAACTCGTGTTGTACGAGTCACTTAAATACATAAGCCAATCACAGCCTGGCACGTGTGCAATTTAAGGGCTACGGCTGTTTGAAAGGTTTTCTTCCATAAAATTAATCGATTCTAGACTAATTTAGCTCAATATTTCCAAATCACGGATAATTTTTTGGGAATGATCCTTATAAAATATGCTATAAACAAAAAATTGTAGGATTACTTACCGAGTACCGTTCGACGACGCCACTACTTAAGCTTGTTTTCGTCGCGGAGCGACTCATCGAACGGAGGACGCGTTTCCTGATCAGCGAATTTTTCGAAGAAAAATAACTTAACTTTGGAGATATCATTAATAAAAATATAATTTTTATGGCCGTTGAATAATAACTGTTTTTTAGTAGGTCCAGTGCTCGTTTAAACTCGACGGTTTGTACAATGCCCGCTATTGGTCCAGATTCGACCAATCCTATCGAGACACGAGTACGCGATGACGTTTTACCGCGTTATACGAGTCTCTTTAAGCGTGTTATACGAATACGAGCGCAATTTTTTCGTGAGTTATACGAATCCGTGTTATATGAACCCGTGTTATGGGGGTCTACTATATATATAAATTTGACTGACTTTATGTTGCATTTAAAAAAGAACAGTTTGATTGGTCAACTCCGTGATGTGTAAGCATTGTTACTATGATATTGGACAAACAAACGGGTTGTTTTCTTCTATGCCATCAATTGCTAAATTTTATGTTATGCAATCGTCTTACCTCAACTGCCGTTTCTTTCGAAAATATAAAACAATCTCCACAACTGAATCCAATTTCATTTTCTCGAAATTTTTTCATGAAATCCAGCATCTGTAAAAGAATTGATTTAAAATGGCAAAAAACCATGCAATTATTTGTAGAAAAAAAACCTTTAGTTTTTCTTCTAATCTGAAGTTTCCTGCTCCTAATTTTCGAATTTCTTGAAAAGAATCATAAGCCTGAAAATCAAATAACGCTCAATGTCAGGAAAAGTGGATTTACCGAAGCAAACAGAAAGTGACTTACGGCTGAAGAAACACGAGAAACAACCAGAGAAAAAATAATTGTTCCTGCGATAGAAATTGCAGTTGCCAGACAAACGAAAACATACAGATGTGCAGGGAAACCGGGAAATACCGTGTTGTATAACAGAAACGATACAAAAGTAATAAGAAAACCGTAAATAAAGAAAAGACACCGGCTCCATTTATCATTAAACTGATTTAAAAATTCGCACAATTCGTTGTGTTTGATTATCAATTGTTGGATAGCATCATAAGAACAAGTAGTTTTAGTTCGTTGCAGATCATTAGACAGGACATGGAATCTTTTTATTATCGTAATTAACATTAACATGACTTTTTGTAGTGTTTATGAAACCGTGCCGGTGCTTATTCTGCAACTTGAACACAAACTATATGGTGTATTTTCTCGGACACATGGCACAATTTGCCATGTGTCCGAGAAAATACACCATATAGTTTGTGTTCAAGTTGCAAAATTAACATGACTATTGATATCTCCCAAAACAATCCGGTTGCTTCGTACAGAACGCATAAATTCAGGAAAATCGCACAGACGGTTGCTCTAATATAGTTTGCACGTTCCTCGATTCTTTTGTAAATGAGAATACTAATCGTAGCCCAGCTTACAACCAGTACGGTAGGATAACTGATCAAAATGAATAGACGAGAAATTAACTGATAAATGCGCAAATTTTCCTTTTCTGTTTCGTAAGCCGATAGCTCAAGATCGAAAGTCAATTTGTTTTTCCTGCCATTGTACATCGTTACAGCACCAGCTAGTGCTATGCAGATGACTGCGCCTTTGAAAAAAGGCACGCTATTTTTACCATTTAACGTCTCCATGGGGCTACACGCGATGATGCAATTTTCCGTGGCAAAAAATTGTACGCAAACGAGTAAGAAGTGGGAGAAAGTAAGAAAATTAAGAAAAATTGCATAAAAGGATACAAGTTTCGTTTGTCTGACATTTAATTGATGGTGGACGCAACGTTCGTAAAATACATCACCAAATAATACCGATAAGGATAAGGAAGGATACAGAGTACAGTACAGGCAGCCGTCAGCCATTTTGAGTACATTTGCTCTAGCTAAAATCGATAATAAATTATACAATGATCGTGCGATTTCTTTCTGAAATTTATTATTTATATCCAGCAAACCATATTATATTGAAATGTGGCTATAAAACATTAATATCGAATACGTGTGTTATATAATCATAATGCATTAAATTTTCTGCATTAGAATGCTTGTCTGCTTATGTATTTGCTTGTTACTGTTTTATGCAATATTGCTATAATAAATTTATCATTCATTCATGTTATATATTATTACTAAATAATATTATAGGATGATTTAAATATTTTACGTTTATTTATTAATGGATTACTAGCTAAGTTTTCATACATTTTCTAATTTATATGAACGTGGATGGTAGCAACTTACCTACAAAATTTATTTAAATAAATGTAAAGCTTATCGAGAAAAGTACGAGTATATACAGAATTGAATATAAAACCAGAAAAAAGTAGTGCAATTTAACAGAAACAATTAGAGAAGATCGTATCTGTTGCATACCAAATTTCTCCTGACATGCCACAGGTTCGCTGTCTTAGCTCTAGTTGTTGGTACACAAAAATTTAAAAAGCGTATTAAAACTAAATTAGCAGAAAGAGAATAAAGACATTTAATATATTTGTATTTATAAGTGTGGAATTGTTAAAAGCCATTAGATGTAAAGAGAAACGTTAAAAGTGTTTTAAATATTATCTTGTATAGTTAATCCTACTGAATGAACCTCCAAATAGACAAAAAGGTTTTTTTTTTTTAACGAGATAACATTTTTAACGCCCAACTTCAATGTAATGCTTCATGTATTTTTTGAAACCGTTTCCTTTTTCGGATTTGACGTATTAAGCATTAACTTTGTAATGTGTTCATAGACACTTGGCAATTTTCATCTTTATTTGTTACCAACTAACATATAAAGATTGATTGTTTCATATTCCGATTCACAGGTATACAATCCTTCAATTAAAGAAGTTTATAATTAAAAAATTCTGTTTTTTTCAGAACTGCGAATTGGAACATAATCTGGCACGTTCTCAATTTCGACTGGATTCATCGAAATATGATGAACACATTCTTAATGAGAATTACGAGTTTGAAGAAATAGGAAATGGGAATTTCGGTACAGTTTTTTTGGCTCGGTATAAAAATTCAGACGATAAAGTGGCTTTGAAAGCCGTCGAGATGAAGCGCTTTTGTCTCTCACAGGTATGCTTTAAGCTTCGTTTTCGATCGTAATACGGCGTCAAAAAACAGAACACGTATATCAAATTATTCTTGACTTTAAAAATGATCATTTATGTTATTACACGTTTATCGAAATTTATTTCATTATTAATGATGCACTAAGAGATGTTCTATAGACATTAATTAGAAATACCTACAGAATATTCTTAATTAAGTGTAAATTAAGATGATTTCTTTCTTTACAGAGGCTCGAGTTAAAGAAAGAAAAAACTGCATGGACGTCCGCATCGAGCCATCCACATATTGTGACTAGGGATTGCAATTGCTGGATCCCTCATCCAGCAATCCAGTGGGATCCAGCGCATTCTTCAGCCTGCTGGATCCAGCAGCAAGTGCTGGATCCAGCGCTGCGGATCCGCAAATACTCAATTAACTTTCTAAATAATTGCGCAAAAGTCTACGTCGTCGCGTTGCCGCTTTGCTAACTACCAGACTGCTACTAATTACTTACTCAATACTTTACTAACACTAATAATTAAATTGCTTATAAATAAACTATACCTTAATCAATCCAACAAAATTTAATAAAATAATAACGTATTCAATCGCTTTTAACGATTTTCCTCAGTTACAAAAAAATACAACATTAACTATAGAACATAAAATGTGTTTGGAATAAATGTAAAAAGAATAGTGCTTAATTACATTCCATTTTTAAACAAGATACATAGATATACTGCCAGGTCTAATAATTTTCGTATTGTATACCGACGTAATCCCACTGTTTTCAAACTTTTAAGAAACGATAAAAAGAAAGAGGATCGGAATTCAACAACGGGTATATATTCGGTGCCTTTACACAACCAACGTTTCAATTCCAAGCTTGTTTATGTGGGTGCAACGATGCGCAGTTTAAAACAAAGGCTCAAGAGCACAAATATACAATCAGTAAGAACCTTGACAACACTGCGCTGCCATCATACGCAAGACAGAAGAATGTTAACGTCCAATGGGATCAAGTGGCAATTATAAAAACGACGACGAATAGGCAAACGATCAAACATCTTGAGAGATTGGAAATCTGCAAGGCGCACATGACAACTGGTTGTATAAACCATAGAGATGAGGACTCATTGTCTACCATGTGGAGATCCTTTTACATTAATTAATGTTATTAACGGACAAGGCTGGTTTCGTTGGATCTTATATACAGGGTGTTTTTTTTTTAAAACTGACGGTACTCAGAGACATCTGTAGAGCAATCTAACAGCCGGACTGTCGCCAAATTTGGGAGCAGTGACTAAGGACGACATGGGAAAGAGATTCCGCGAAGAAAAAAGTAGTACCCAAATTTTCCGGTAGGGGTGGATTTGGCGCTGTTGTAGCAAAACAGCTAAGAATCTGCATAAAATCCAGCTGCAATTAACAAACACACGAATGAATAATCAGACAGAGGTTTCAGTGTAATAACGAAAGTTTAATTAATCAGCAAATAACCTTCTCCCTTCTTCAATGTGATCACCGTCCTGCTGGACAACTCATTGCATGCTGAACACCGTGTTCTCTATGGCCGAACGTAACATGTCCGCAGGAATGTTCATCACAGTTCGAGAAATGTTGTCCTTCAAAGTCATCAAGTTTGGGACACTACCAAGATAGACCTTGGACTTTAAGTAACCCCACAGGAAAAAGTAACATGGGGTTAGATCCGGGGAGCGAGGCGGCCATGCAAGTGGAAAAAAGCGACTGATGACCCTTTCTTCAGTGAAGTGCTGGTAGCTTTTTCGCTACAACAGCGCCAAATCCTCCTCTACCGGCGAATTTAGGTACTACTTTTTTCTTCGCAGAATCTCTTTTCCATGTCATCCTTAGTCACTCTCCCAAATTTGGCGACAGTCTGGCTGCTAGATTGCTCTACAGATGTTTCTGAGTACAGTCAGTTTAAAAAAAACACCCTGTATATATTTTTTCCGCTATTTATTTTGTTTATTTATCTATATTTTGTCCGTTTGGGCGTTTTCCGTTAATTTTCATATTTATTCCGAACACATTTTATGTTCTATATTTAATGTTCTAATTTTTTGTAACCGAGGAAGATTGTTAAAAACGATTGAAAACGTTATTATTTTACTAGCTGACCCGGCCACGCGTTGTTGTGGCTCAAAATGTATCTATTATAAATGTATAACACTTCCCCCGTGGGGGGAATTTCAAAAAATCCCTTCTTAGTGTACATTCTCTTGACGTACCCTATTAAAATGCAATCAAAAACTCATCTAAAATAGTATAATAAAAGCCGAGTTCTTCACAGTAAGCCTTAATCCCGTCACTTTTCCCGCTGGGGAATATCGAAAAATCCCTTTTTAGTATATATTCTGTTGACGTAACCTATTAAAACGCAATTAAAAACACAAAAAACCGCATGTAAAATAGTATAATAGAAGCCGAGTTCTTCACGGTAAGCCTTAATCCCGTCCATCTCCCCCCACTGGGGGGAATTTCAACATGTATATTATATAAAAACAAGTGCGTATTCGAATGCAACGTTGTGTCAAAATTTCAAAGGAATCGGTAGGAACAAACGAACGTTATATTTTATGTATATAGATAGATAGAAAATGATCTGCTTCAGTCCATTCTCACAGAAAAGCATAATGCCTCACAGAAAAGCAAACTTAGGTCGTCGGAAGTTAGCGCCATCTGTTGGACATAAAAGCCTTAATCCATATGTAAATATATTTTTGAAAGGGGGGAAATGGTGTAGGGGTATGAAAAATAGATAGTAGCCGATTCTCAGACCTACTGAATATGCATATAAAATTTGGTAAAAATCGGTAAAGCCGTTTCGGAGGAGTACGGTAACTAACATTGTGACACGAGAATTTTATATACAGTCAAACCTGTTTTTATGCGCTCTTTTTATGTGCGATTTTTATTTGTGCGGTATAGTTGGCGACTAGTTTCGTGCGATTCGTCATGTCTCACGTTGACTTATTATAGCTAAATAAACTTATTATAGCATAAATGCACTTATTATAGTAATATTATTGCATGAATATGCGAAAAATGAAATAATTTACTTTTTAAGTCAACAAAACACCACCTAGACAAAAATATGTAAAACAGACGATAGACCAGACGATGCAGTCAAGTGCTGACATCTGTTGTCAATAAATTCTATTTCGTACGGTTTTGAGTTATTTTCTATGTGAGACTTTTTTTATGCGGTCCCTGTTGACCGCATAAAAAAAAATATTTTTAAATTGTGTTGCGAAAACTATTTTTTACAGCCATTCGTGAAGTTTCGTGCGATTTTTTTTAATGCGTCTTTTTTAATGCGGTCCCTATCCCCCGCATAAAAACAGGTTTGACTGTATAAGATTAAATTTTGCTGGATTGATAAAGGTGTAGTTTATTTAACTTATTCTACTTCCAGTACATAGTTTTATATACTTATAAATAACTACAGACTAATATGTAGAGCCTATATATGAAAACTGGTAAGACTGATAGCCACTTAGCCACTGATTATCCGTCCTTACATTATTATAATATATTAATATAAATTAATCAGTAGAATTACCTTTGCTATTATTTAACTTAAAGATTACATTATAATTATAATCTAACTAAACATTTGAAGTTAATTATCTCTATCTCAAATGTTAAACCGAACCAAAGTTAAGTTTACTACCTAAATGTGTAAGAAGTTTTACTGGTTTATAGTGACCAGTCTAAATAATAAAAGGTTTTTAAGTATTTTTAAAAAATGTTTTATTTCGTTAAAAAAACATAAATTGCAGGATGGATAGATAAAGAGATAACACTTTATTGCACCAAAAATACATCCATGCTGGATCCGCGCTGGATCCAGCTGGAATGATTTCAATCCAGCAAAAATCCAGCTGGATTCAAAACACTGCTGGATTGCAATCCCTAATTGTGACGTTAATGAGTTGTTTCAAAATGAGTACAAGGTAAATTTTAACCCTTTTCATTTGAGTTATTGGCAATACTTTATGCTTCTATAGACTAATAATTCTTTTCTTCAGTTTCTGTTTCGTCTCCGATTATGTGGACGGACAGGACTTGACCATTTACCTACACCACAACAAATTTCTGGAGGAAGCCGAAGCCAAAATACTCGCTGCTCAAGTGGCTTCGGCCATCACGTTCATTCATAACAACGGTGATTTTCTAAATCTATTTATTTATTCATATTTCCACTAATGCAAATTGTATGACGAATTTGTTTTTTGTCTTCGGTAGAAATAATTCATAGGGACATTAATTCCGGCAACGTCATGTTAGATAGGATCAAAGGAGCACAGTTAATCGATTTCGGTCTGTGCACAGTAAGTAGTGTATACTGTAATATCCTAAGTTACTTAGAGCTACACATTTCATATGACATCGTCGTTTCTTTCGTCAGTATGAACGTAATCCCAAAGACTATTGCGGGTCTTTGTTCTATCTTTGTCCAGAAATTTTTGAGAGAAAGCCATACGGTAAGAGGCTCTATTCGAATTTAATCGAATCATTTCGTTCAACTCTTGTAATTAATGCGTATTACGTTTAGATGCTTACTGCGATTGGTGGGCATTTGGAACCGTGTTATACCAGGTGTTAATTGGACAAACGCCAATGGCTATTTATTTGAAAAAATTTAACAACATTGACAAAATGAACCTGACGTCCCTTATCGAGATAGCAAAAAGTAAGTCATTGTTATTTTTTGATTTGTTAACAATAAAGAGAACGAAAGAGGCCCTCTTAGTGTTCACAGGGTGGGAAAAGTAAGAAAAAAATAGGTTCCAAATTCTGAATCCCCTCGCCCTCGATAACAAAACCTAATCCAGTAAAGACAGATAGACAGATGGTGTATTTGTCTCCTCAGAAGACGCCCGTGATAAATACATATATATATCAGAGAAAACAACGATATCATTTCTACTACATAAGAAAGTAATATTTTCTTCTTCAAGTTTGTTAATAAATTAGTGTGAAAAGTAAATTTCTTCCACGTGATGTTTACGTTAAAGAAAACGCCTTGACACTTTTATGACAAAAAGAAAAATTAACTTCCCTTCTCACAACCTTATCTCCCAAGTTTAACATCCATCTGTCCGTCCATCCCCTCTACACATTCCCGAACATCCTGTTTACGTACACAAAACCCTACGATTTTTTTTTGTCTAAAATTCAGAATAAAAAGGGCCATTTCCTGCATCGAGGAGTTCTCTGAAGATTTCGTTAGACTTCACAACCCCAATTATTGCTCTTGAAGATTTATTTTTTACATGTCCGCCGTCGCTTCTGACAAGATCCTCCAACTTCCATACGGAACCTCCATCGAGAACCGTCCCGCCGAAGCTACGTCTTTATTAAATTTTATTTTTGTTATTCAATCATGGTCTCGTCTCTGAGCTGAATTCCAAGCCGAAATCCTATGAATTATCCACGGTCCCTCCCACCCGAAAGAGTTATCTAATTTAATTAGCAGCACGCCTAACGCTTAAATTTAGGCGGGAAATAGCGATCGCCTTGTCTCCGCATCTTCTTTTAACTAACTTAACATTTAACGCCATCCTATTATTATGACCCTGTGGGCAGATCTAGATCTGTCGTCGATTAAGTGACAAAGAGTAAAAACTCTTTACCCTGATTATCCTCACAATTATAAAGATTTGAGAACTTGCAGGCAATTTAAATAAATTCTTAAAATATTGAATTGTGTTTTGTGTTTTTTTGTTGTTTCTTTGTTGATTGTTTGTGTTTTATATATGTATCTTTTTACACTTGAAAAAGGCCAATAGCCGTAGCATCGTTTATTTTAAATAAATACAAGTAAATAAATAAAATACAGAAGAACGATGAAAAATTGTTCTGCCTATGAAAATCACGACTTAGCAATAACCAACTTTTAACGTAAAGTACTGACTTCAGTGGGATTTCAGCTAAAAACATTTATACATCATAGGAGATTTTTAATCTAGTTAAAAAGATTTCTACTAATCTTAAGACATACTTTGCAGCTAGGTTAAATTGCCAGCAAATACAGGGTATTGTGCAGACGTTAGTAGGTTGTATGACTCAAAACTGCTGCACATCTTTTTTTTTTTTTTTTTTTAAACTCTTTCCGCCCTGTGGGCACTATGAGGGCCCCTTTTAGTAGGCCCATTATGGGTTCGGCCAGGCCCACAATGGGGCGACCGGGTAGTGAGGGACGGGGCCCGACATATCCGAACGGACCACTCCCCGAAAACTTCCTGGGGATTTTTACTGCTGCACATCTGTGTGATATGAAATCGAATCGATGATGTCGAAGAATTCTTTGTCACTCCTCAATTAGAGCAGTCACGTGCTCCGCTAATTGTTTTGATCAGTGCATTATCTGTATCTATTTTGAATTTATTTGTTAGTGTCAAATTCCAAAACAGACCCAAAATTTCCGTTACCGTTTTTTTTTTTTTTTTTTTTTTTTTTTGCTTTTAAGAATGAGTGTCTACATGTATACATGAGAGCATACATGTATACGTCGATCATAAATATGAAAATGTATATTTTTAAAACGTTAAAAATCCCATTTAAAACCAATATAAACATAGGATGATACAGTCAGTGAACAGGAAATAAACGGACAGAAAATAATCTCTATTCCGACACTATATTTTCTAGCCACTTTATTACCAGGAAAGTTACGCAACTCGTTGCTGGATTTTTTATCACCAGTTTTTTAAACACAAACTTGAATTTTTGTTAAATAAATTGATTGTAAGCATACAATCCGCAGATTGTTAAGTCAATGTTCGATAATTATTTTATTAAAAAATTTACTACTCCGTTGTATACAATAAAAAACTGTCAGACAAACTTAATAACTTTTAAAATTAACGATTAAATCGGATATTTTGCAAATGGCACTTCGTTATTTTAATCAGATGTAAAAAAACTGAAAAAAGGTTATCTATCTCGATCATTATTATCATCAGTTGTATGTAAGTAATTAATAAAACAGATAAAGATAAAAATCATTCATTAAATTAATACAGAGAATTTGTGAAAAATATTAACATTAAATGAAATAAAAATAAAAATCACTTCGCTGAAGATTTAAATAGGTATTTCAAACTCGAAAGGACCTTTCTTTTCTTCTATCTCTGTACGCCCTGTGGCATTAATATGACTTTTTTTTTCTATCAACCTTACCGTGGATTGGGCATATCCCAATTCACGGTAAGGTTGATAATAAGGGGGGTTTTTCGACCCGTAGGATTTGTTCTCGGATCTCCCAGAGCGTTAGGCTGATTTTAAACGGGTGTCGTATCACTCGGGTTGAAAAAAGCGTGATTTTATTGGGAAAATTTAATTAATTTATGAATAATTGTCGGGTTGGAAACTCCCAACAATTTAAAAATAATTCATATACAATTAAACCTGTCTATCTCAAACATGTTTATCTCGAAATTTATTTTTCACTCGCATTTTCGGCCTAAATTCATGTTTAGCTCAAATAATTTCATCCCAAAACCTCTTTATAAGCGGAATCTTTTCCACCTTCGTCTACTGTACACAGGTTCATCTGTACAATGTCGATAATGACTTAAGAATTGGATTGCTTTATCAAAGTTTACATTGTTAAACAATCTTTTAAATAAAATAAACACAAGAACTTCCATTTAAAAGTAAAAAAGAAAAATTGTGTGTATTTATATTATTTCCTTCATTCTAATTACAAATAATAAAACTATATCAAGATTTATAAAGAATTTTTGTAGAAAATATAGAAAATAATTTCGCGTAACACGTGGTATAAAAATCACTAATTCACTTTAATAAAATTTAAATACAAAAATAAATATTTATTCTTTTAATAAAACAATTTAGTTTTATAATTTATGCTATGCATACTGAGTAATATCCGTATTGTCCGCTAACCAACGCAAATAATTAACAACCCGCGTATACACTCCTGGATAACCGGGTTCTGCACATTTATAACCGAACGACACGATACCCACCAGCATCCATTTCCCTCCATCTTCTAAAACTAGAGGGCCACCCGAATCACCCTGAAATATGCATTTAGAATTGAAGAATACATACGATAATTCTCACATAAATTATTTTCCTATTGGTTATACATTACCTGACAAGAATCTTTTCCACCTTCGTCCACTCCAGCACATATCATCTTCTCAGTTATCCCTCTGGATATGGTGGGAAGGATGGCTCGTCCGTAAGCATTCTGACATTTGCTATTTGGAACTACGGGCACGCTGACTTCACGCAGTATCGAACTCGGAAATCCCGCTTTAGTTTATTTAAATTAATTTTAGACGTTAACAGTACCATCACCTTATATTCTGTGTATCGTAAACACTTACCAAACGAAGTCAAACCCCAACCGGCTACAGTAACATCTCTGCCTACTAGGCTATCTCCGTAGAATCTAGGCGATGGCAAACATATAGGTGCCACTCTACCATTCAGATTTATCTCTTCGGTAACTTCTAAAACGGCTATATCGTCGTAAAACTCACCCCTCCTGTAATTTTCGTGTTGGTATATGTTTAGCAGATCGTGTCTTGTACCTTGGCCGGCTATATGGCTTCCAACTCTTACAAAATAATCTGTGGTTAAGCTGAAAGCAAAAACAAAAATGTCGCGAATTTTGAAAGACTGGAAAATATTTATATTATTCTTTAAATTTTACCCAAAATCGAAACAATGAGCGGCTGAAAGAATATAATAGGAAGTGATGACGCTTCCACCGCAGAAGAATCTGTCTTGTCTTCCAGGCATTCGAAAAAATACTTGAGCCTGTAAATAATTACAGTCAAACTATTGTGTAAAATGAATAAAATTGGTATATTATAGTACAGCTAGCGAGTATTTCAGTATTTAAGCTTAATTTAGTCTACAAAAGTCTTAATCCAGTCCTAAACGAACCATTCTAAAGTACCACATGAAAGTCCATATTACATGGCATGTCCAGAGGGACCAAAGGGCTCCGGTAGCATCCAAAGAAAAAGGAAAACGAACACTAGAAAATTTTCCAATTATTTTCCTAATTAAAATTTATTTATATTTTATTTATGGTGTCTTATATTTCTATCCTATTTATGAGTTAGCGGTCACATAAGGTAAGAATTTTATTGAATTCACATAAAATATTTTCATTTGTTCAACTCGGCTCCTCCAAGATTAAATCCTGAGTGTGCCATTGCCCACATACGAAACCAAATTCTAATTTATTACCTCATAAATTACAATGAAAATTGACAATTAATCAATACAATATGTATTAAGTAGGCTTATTCGAATTTACAAATACGAAATATCGAAACCTATGGTTTAGAACACAGTAACACCGAATGAACAGCTGAATTTAAACAGAAAAATTAATTGCACGAAATCTTAATGTCTGTTAAGATTTCTGAAGAAATGCATACATTTAAAGTGTGTAAAACATGCAGAAATTCATAATTGCTGCATATTACACACCTTTCAACCTATTGTGTATTTATAATCTAATGTCTAATCTAATCTAATATATTTTCTAAAATTGTTTAAACTGTAATAAGCGGTACCTTAAATAAGAAAGTGCTCA
Organism: Centruroides vittatus; assembly: GCF_030686945.1. Lineage (NCBI taxonomy): Eukaryota > Metazoa > Arthropoda > Arachnida > Scorpiones > Buthidae > Centruroides > Centruroides vittatus. The sequence goes on along the minus strand of NW_027121376.1, from coordinate 91,955 downwards.
TCTCGCCTCCGTATCGTGGCATCACACCCACGATGGGCGTTAGAGGAAAGGCCCCGTTAGTGTCCACAGGGCAGAAAAAGTAAAACAAAATTCATGCCGCCGAAGCGAAAAAATTACTTATAAAAAAAATTCACCCAAGTGATTATTATTTTATTTATACGGTAAATTACTGCAAATGTATTAAATCGAGCGTAATAATCCGAATCATAAGTTTATGCTAATTAGCGCAGCAATTAATCATCTTAAATAAATAGATTATGTCATAAACCAACCATCCATGGCCAGCCTTGTTTACTTAAACTTCCTGCGGGTACTCCACCGACAATTCTTGTATTTTTTGCATTTTTAACATCGAAATCTTCGCCGCAACCTTCAAGTATAAAATTTCGAGAATTAAAAAAAAAAAATCATTTCGAGAAGACGAAAAAAGCCGAGTTCTTTAAATCCTTACCGACTTGACGAAAATGGGGTACCTCGGCGCTTCTCCTCGACAGCTTTTCTTGAATGCAACATACGTGGGGTGAGCCATGAAACCAGTAGCAAACAGAACCCGTATCGACTCTCCCTTCGCACATTGTCACGTGTCGACAAGTGCCATTTTCTCCCCAAGACGTTCGACATCTTCCATCATGGTGACTGCGATACTGTTTCGTTTCTAACACTTTTATAATTGCTTAAAAAGTAAAATTTCTTCGTGAAAACTTACATATTATATTAATTAGACTTCAAAAGCCATAAAAAATCGTGATATACGCACGACTGGCGATATACAAAAAGGAAAATTTATATTTACCTGTCACTAGAAGCAGGAAATGGACCAGACCTATCGACACAACAACCTTCATCTTTCAAGATTACGATCTGGAACCGAAAAGAAAGTTTCTTTAAGTTAAACATGGAAAAAAATTATTTTAAAAAAAAACTGCAAAAAATTAAATTAGAACTTATAATTTCCCCTTCATAATTCAGCTGCATTCAAATTATTAAATTTTTGTACGGTTGAATGGCTAAATAATCTTCTAATTTACTAAAAAAAACCCTTTTAATTATGTAAAAAGTATTATGGAATTTAATATAAAATATGAAACAGGAAATTAAAAACCAATTAATTTATTTTCTAATATATTCGACATTTATCATCCTTATCTTATGACAATAATGATTCGTTTGACTTTTTTGTAACCAAATTTTGTCTTTGTATCTTCCACATTCCAATCGACGATCCTCTCTCTTAAACATGTTTTAAATTCAACAGCCGGATGAAGACTGGAGTTATATTTCGAGTGATTGAATTGTAATTATTGTTAAACGCGGTTAACAATAAAGGTCCACGATATAAGGAGCCCAAACTAGACCTTGGGCAGTGGGGCATTTTAGCTTCGTGAGGCCCAGCTAAATTTGTTGATTTCAGACATTTTTCTTTCGGGGGAATTATTTTGGGAAAAGTATTTTCTCGTAAAAGATTGGTTTGGGGCCCCTTGCCGGTGCCAGCGATTGTCCTTTTTGCCCATAACGCGCTACTATACTGTATTAATATACAGTATTTCTTACATAATTGAAAAATTCTTATATATTTTTTATTATCTCATTAATTCAATTATTTAACCAAAATACTTGTTGTAAACCTTACGCCATTGCTGCAATTATTTTTGTAAGCGAAGTTTGTGAATTTTTTTATCTCTATTTTATTTTGTTTATAAATCTTTTTGCGCATTACTTTTGGAATATTTTTTTCTTATTTTTTGTTCAATATTAAATTTACTTACAACTAAATAACTTTTTACCGAAATTTTATTTTTAAATTGTAATATAAAGTGAAAACATCCTTCACGTCCAACCGTCCTCTTTGTGGCATGGCCACGATTGACTCGATAAAATGGTTCTCTTAGTACCGGAAGGAAGCCTTTGTAATTTCTTCATTTCTTTAACGATATAGTTGTTAAAAGTCAAAATTTCGGCCGGTCCTATAATTTTTTAAAAGTTAAATAAACCCACTCTGGCATTCATATTCAAGCCATTTCTGAGCAACACTCATAGTTTCAAATTTTGGACGTTATTTTCAACAATATTTTACATTCCCGATATTATAATAATATATATATCATTTTATATATAAGCGTGAATTAAGAATAAAAATATGAAAGAACAAACTCACCTGTGATAATTGAAGTACGACAGATGAAGTGAAAAGGTTAAAAATCAAACTGGTTTGCATTTTATCATTCCATAGGAAGTCTTTTATATTGTTTCTAGATATATTTTATACAAAATTGACGGTGTGAAGGTTCAATGCAATCGAATCACCACGAAATATAAACTCTTGCAAATTTCTCCTCCTTAACACTACAGTAATCATTCATTCCTCTGCTACTGATTCAATATGAAATCGGTCAATGGAACACGGTTAAAAAAATAAACACGTATAAAAATACTCATCTACTTTTTCATACAGAACTAATTATGACTTTTTCATAATTTTTTTTACCGTTGAAATTTTTAATTAATTTTGTGGATACGTGAGAAATAAATTCTTGGACAATCTCCGAAGCGAAAAGTTTTCTGTTGTTCAATTCTTAATTATTTAATTTCTAATTTAATTACAGAATTACGAGAACTCGATACTATTTTTCGTACGGCTTTACTTGTATTTATTACAGTAATTCAATATTGATTTATAAATGGTACGTGTTGCATTGTTGCATTTAAGCTAATTCGTACGAAATTTGAAGTTTTAATTTATATTGTTGAAGATATTTTTATATTATTGAGGTAATAATCAATGTCGAATGGATCTGATAGGGATTTTCCATCTGGCAATACTCCCTCCGTTCCAAATCGACGTGTAAATCGTCAAAGTGAAAACAATGAAGAGATTTCCTCGTACGATTCGCAAAGTATTTTATCATTATCAATATACGAAGCCGAAGAAAAATCGGAAAAAATGAGAGATTTCCTCGCCCAACTGAACACAAAAATAAATGGAGCATTGTGCGACGTACCAAGTGAAGTAAATCATTCTGTAACGCCTCCATCTTGCACTAGGAAGGAAAATAATTGTACGTGGCAAGAAAGTATTTGTAAGTTAGAAGAAACCGGAAAGAGTGAAGAGCGTATTTTTTATTGCCAACACGAAAACGACCAAGTAAACTCTTCCAAATTTGATGATATTTTAAGTTCCTTCGACCATCGTTTCGAGAAATCGATGAAATTATACGAAAAAAACAGAAGTTCACAATTCTCTACAAATTCCCGAGAAAATATTCCACAATTTGAATATTGTACTGAAGAATTATTCAATTCCGACGAGCCGAATGGAGAAAAATTAACAGAAACGAAAAAGATCGATGCGGAAGATCGAACTGAAGATCGATCTTTAATGTCTGTAAACGTAAACGCAGAAAATTGTTCAGAATCTGTAGATAAAAGTTGAAGTAACTTCTCAAAATTGAAGAATATTACAGATTATACAAATTAAAAATTTAGATTTTGTTAAAGGTATCCACGAAATATTTATAAATAAAAAGAAAATATAAGAGATGAAACGTTTTTAATTTCATAACTCGGATTTTATTGTTCGAAAATTAAAATGTCTTATATATCAACACAGTAAATTATTTATATAATAAATTAATTTTATAATAGAATTTAATTAAAAATCAACAAATTTTTATATTTAATTAACTTTTTGGGTATTTAAAATCGGTTTCAATACTACAGAATTTCTTTTAGAAATTTATTAAGTTCAAATCATTAAATTTCAGCCATTGCCTAATGGTTCATCGCTTCATCTGGCTTATTTTCACAAGATTATCAACCACTTTATCATTTGATACGATGATCCCCCTTTGTTTATCTTCCCTCAACGGTTCATTTTTCTTTTCCTCGGATTCATTTTGTACTTTGTCACCCGATAAATCTATTTCGATATCATTACACGCATCTTCTGATAGAGATTCGCGTATCGCTTCCCTATGATTTCCGTCTTCAATCGCAATTAAAGCGGATTCTACACAACGTTTGTCCACGCTTGAAGAATTATTCGCAGTATAATAATCGCTTGGACGTTCTTCGTACGAAGATTCTTCGGATGATTCACTATCCTCACTCGAACTCGAGTAATAACCATTTGTATCGGTGCTTTCGTAGGAATCTCCATTCGGAATTATGGTATGTTTAATCTGGTTTAAAGGAACGGAATTTTTAATGAATTATAAAACTAAAAAGCTTAAATTAAATTACCGGAATTTCGATTTCGATTTCTTACTGTTTCTGCAAAGTTCCGATCTGAATCGTAAATGGAAGACATTCTTGGATGTAAAATTCTAACGAATACTTAATACATAAAAAAGTGCTTAATTATATTATTATTTGTTAATGTAACCCTTGGTGCCAAGATGGCGGCTCGTCTCCGATTCCAGCAAGGAAACAGTGGGACGCACGTTCTAACCTAACCTATTCTATTCTAATAATTTGGCTGCTAATAATTATGGTAATTTATTAGAATAGGTTAGGTTAGAACGTGCGTCCCACTGTTTCCTTGCTGGAATCGGAGACGAGCCGCCATCTTGACACCAAGGGTTACATTACCTTATTAGTACTATACAGAGATTTATTTTTATTCATAAAATCAATTTCTTCTGGTTCTATGAAAGTCTTTTGTAAAATAACTGAAAGATTTGAAATGTGGATTTATTCTATTCGATTTTTCAAATTTGAATAACATGTAATTCGAATTCACGAACGAGACAGGGCAATTAAACAAAACAAAATTTGTTTATTAATTAATTAAATACAGTACGTTGATTTTCGATTATACATACAGAATTTTTGCATTATTTCATTATTCCTAATAGTATATTCGACAGGAAAGTCCCCTTAATATTTATACAGATCAACCGCAATATTCCAAGTTGTTCATCTGATTTTCCTACAATGAAACAAAGAAATTAACTTCAAAAATATAATTTAAAATGTATTTACGTTAATATAAGACATTTCAATACCTTTTCTAATATTGTTAATGCCGTGTTACGCATTAATTTCGGTTAAATTGGACACTGTTACCTAAAATTAGTTTAACGATAGACTTAAAAGAATATAATATATAAACGAAAACAACTTGTGTAAAAGGAAATCGCACGAATATTTTTTCAAGATTCCGTTCTGAACAGGTTCTTAACTGAAAATAGCTCCGTCCCACAGAATATTTTTCCGTTTAGGCAGGTTGTTTTGGACAGGTTTTATTGAAGTTATTAAAAGATCATACTTACGTTATGAAGCTGTGAAACTGGCGGAGAACATAGAACAGGGCAGATTATTTTATTGCAAAATTTCGTTGCAGGACAAAATTTATCACAGAGATGTGAACATACTCCTGCTTCAGAAACAATGGCAAAATAATACAGCATGATCACTAGCAACAAAACTTTAAGAATAATTGAAGTAATTTCCATCTTTAGTTCTATTCTCTTACTTATCCTTCTACCGCTCACACTTATATATGTCTACGTGCATACAATATACTTATTCTATATATATGTATATATATCCTATTATATCTACAGTAAATATACGTTAAAAATATATTGTAAAAGGAGATAAGGTTTAATTTACAGCTGTATTGATTTTCAACATATATATATATATATATATTTCCTTCTAAAGCTATTATTTAATATTGATTTAGTCACTGTAAATAATATAGTTTATTAATTGATATTTGGAAAATAATTAAATATTTAATTGTATATATTTAAGTAATTTCCCGGTTCTAACTATAAAATTGCAGATCTAAACTGCAATGCTTAAATTAATATCTAAATTATTCTATGGTGAGAAATTATGGATAAAAATTTACTTCTTTATATTATGTAGTAAATTTGTATCCATAATAAGCAATGCTTTTATTTTTTCCTTTTATATTAAAGGAATAAATAAATGAAAGCATTGTGTAAAGTATCTGAACTGCTTATGTATTTTTAACAGGGTTATGCTGTTCTTTTCACTCCTGTGTACAGTTAAATGTTTTGGTTAATGTAACCCTTGGTGCCAAGATGGCGGCTCGTCTCTGATTCCAACAAGGAAACAGTGGGACGCACGTTCTAACCTAACCTAACCTATTCTAATAAATTACCATAATTATTAGCAACCAAATTATTAGAATAGGTTAGGTTAGAACGTGTGTCCCACAGTTTCCTTGCTGGAATCAGAAACGAGCCGCCATATTGGCACCAAGTGTTACGTTAACCAATTTTTTATTAAAAGTTTTTTGATCATCATCATCTTTTTTCAAAAAGGATCTTTAAAATAAATATTTAAAACTCCCCCTAACTTAGTTTTGTCATGATGGAAACCAAGACATAACTATAGTGTATATAAAAGGCCAATATAATTTGTCTGAAACCTTCTAAACTAGTGAAAATTAAGCCCTTCAACTTTTTCTTTAAAACACTAGTTCAAATGATCAAACCATTAAAATATATTTATGTAGCTTCTTACTTTTGAGCAGCGCTATATATGCTTTTTCTTAATCTACTCTATGTGTTTTAAGAAGCCCATTGTTAACCTAGATTGCACGTTTTTCAAGACAGATACCGTCTCATCTTGAAACCTGAAGGTTATACTTCTAATTAAGAATTACCATTTCAAAAACAAAACAAATCGCGACGGGTTTTAAATTCATAAAGTACCGTAAAATACATGAAAAATTGTTAATGTTCATATGTTGCATTGATTATTGTATATTGTATTTCCCCCCTCTTTAAACCCCTATCAACCTATCTAAATATTTCCTATATACCACTTCATGTTAGCTGCTTGGTACTTTATAGATACCGCTATTTTGGTCTTCCTTTAGTGGGGACCTTTCAGTTTGGTTTAGTTTATTTCACCTGGTTTATTTGTATACAACGCAACACTTGGGCAATCTGTTTCGGGAGGATGTTCTAAGAGAAACTGGCCCCTATTTAGATGTTAGAAACGTGAAGAAACCACGAAAAACTCCACGTGGCCAGCCCGTTGTGAGGCACGAACCCACGACCAACAACCAGTGTTTAGTTGTTTTATCCAATTTTTTGTTTTGATGAGATCACAGTAGTGGGTTGGTGTGCGATAATTTTCTTATATTGTTCTTTAGAGCAATTGGAATAGTTGAGTAACATCTGTTTCAATCACTTTAACATAGTAGTAGTATCATTGAATTCTGGAGATTTATTAACTAATTTCAAGAGATTTTGGACTATGACAAATGCTATCAGATGGAACGAATATACCACGGGACTGGTTTTCAATAGACTGAGATATCCACAAGGATAGAAGAGGTTTTGGTTAAGTGTAAAGAACTGGCACGAGAACATATCTGTTCTAACTTCAAAATTACACCTACTTCATTCTGATTTATCTTCACTACAAGTGCTTTACTGCGATCAGTTTTGTCCCATAAAATAATATCATCAATGTACAGAACAAGACCATTATTGTCCTTGTACTCTCAAATTGCTAGGGTTTCATAAAAGGTGGGCATAATTCTGCAAACCCTCCCAAATACAAGTAACTAGGGAAACAATCTGAACTTCTCCCTATTATGTAGGATCTTATTTATTAATATTTTAAAAGATGCAGAGTAAGACTATGTATTTATATAAATCTATTATTTGTAGAGCTGTTAGAAATAAGCAGAAGAAAGAATTATGATTCATCTAATTGCTATTGTAAATGAGAAAGTTGAAGCATGCATTTCATGAAATTATTTACTTTCTGATTAATTTTACGTTATTTTTGATAAACACTAACTATTTTGTTGATTATTTAAATAATCTTAACATTAAACATAACCAAAATTTCATTTTACATCTTTTACTCTAAACAAGGTCTGATTAACAAGAAGCTGTCAATTTGACAGCAATAAAAACAATGATCGATAAAGTTCATATTCAATATCCAATACAATTTTGTATATAACATAGTATCCAACAATAACAAATTATTCTCTTGTAGAATAGCATTTAAAATATCTAGTTAAACAATAAATGCTATTAAATTATAAAAGTTCTTATATATTTTTCTTTCTTTACAGTTAAGTTTTAATATTAATTTACAATGTGTCTCTTTGTTTATAAAATAGCTTTGAAATATACTTTTGATTAATTATAAAACAATTGTATATGCCAATCTGCAAAAATAATTGAATGGTGAATATCACTGTTAAGAGAAAATAAAATACTGGAACGATTAAAAAAAAAAGTATGAATTAGTTTTTGTTATTGAAATTACTGTTTGCAATTGTGGAAACTTGATAAAAAATATGTGGTTGTCTTATCTAGAACCATACATTGCTGAGAATGACAACCAAATGAAAGACCATCTAATGGCTGCGATTATCACATTTTATAATACCGGTATGTGTATATCCTTATGATAATAGTAAATAGCTGATGGTCTAGGATACAAACGTTAGTGATAACAATTCACTAAACTTATATATTTGACGTGTCTTTAAACTCTATTACTTGATATAAATTTTTCTTGGGGGTGTCTACAATATTAATGTCACATCGTTTATTCTTATTTTACTTTCATGAGACTTTTGATTTTTTCTTTTTCAAATGTGGCAGGAACTTTTTCTTTTTGTCCTTCTGTCCTTCCTCGGGTATAGAATTGGTGGGACTGGAATCCGTGGTGCCTTCTTCGTCCAGTATCGAACTACGAAACACGGACGAGAGATTGCTGGATTTTTTCCATCGACCTGCTACTTTTGTACTTCCGTCGGTGATTGTCGATGCAGAACTGTCCTTTTCTGGATTCAAACAAGATTCTGAAAGAGATTTCTTTCCTATTTCTCTTGGAGGAGTAAAGTGGTTGTCTTGACTATGACTTTTAACAAACTTTTTATCAAATATTTGATTTCCAGGTGGAAATGCTTCTTGTGGACTGAAAATGGTATTTATATTTCTTAGTTTTAAATTATTGTTATCCAAAATTATATTATCAAAATGAATTAAAGTGCTACCTGTCTCCTAGAGTAAAATTTGGACGAATGTTTTCTAATGTGAGTTCGGGTGAAAGAGACATAGAAACAGTAGTGTCTTCGGTCGCATATTCCTCATTCACTCTTTCCTCCTTTTGACCAACGTTAATAAACTGATCACTATTAAGAAAGTTAGCATTCATCTGCAAAATTGCACTTGATGACGAACAATGTTTCAAATCTGGTGCTTTGAGAATGCAAGCTACATCAGTAGCACCAGGTACTACATCATTATGAATATCTAAACAAAATCCAGATCGTCTGTAGGGAACTGAAGAAATGCTGGTTATGGAACCTGAATAAAAATTTTTAAGATAATAATGTAACGAAATTTCTTAAATCATTATTATTATTACTTCTATAAATTAATTTTAAATATTTAAATGAATATATACATAAATTTTACAAAGAAACACATGCGCTATAGCAAATATACATATAAACATGCATTTTAAGATCTCACCATTATTTAAAGGAAGATCACAGCTGACATAGGAAGACACATGTTTACTTGCCACCATAGAGACTCTATTATCATGTTGTGTTAATCTCCGAAGGGATGGGTTAAGTAACAGTGTGTCATTATATTGACTTAGGTAACTTGAAGGGGCGGGTGCAAGAAAAAGTGTCGCGGAATTGTGGACTAGTTGCTGCACTAGACGATTTGCAGAGAACAGAGAGAGGGAAAGAGAGAAATGCAATTATAAAAGATGAAGAATTATTATTTAAAAGACAAAAAAGTATTTAATATTAAAAACATGAGCATTAATAAAGCCATTCAATACAATCTATTAGCGTTGAAAAATTATCTTGCTGTAAGAGACAATAAAATTCATGCAGTCTTATCAATATCATTAAATATTTTAATAAACTATGATTACAGGGCTCGGAGTGAAGTTACTTTTTAATAAATAACAATTTTTTTGTGCAAGTTAATGAAAGGTATTTTTACAGATTTGATTATTAAATTACTTTATTACATTTTTGATTACTATAAGTTACTTTTTCATTATATTTACAGAATATTTCAGCAATCAAAATAAAATTAAAGGCACAGACTGTACTTCTATTGATTATTTTGACAATGAGCTAATTACATAACCCAATACCTGGGCCAATTAGTCGCTATCATTGAACCATTACTCAATGCAATATAAATGACATATCATCCTGTTATGGTCCATTTACACTGTATGAAATGGATGACCTATCATTTGTAAGATTAATCAAAAATTTAAAAAAAAAAAATGTAAAAATGTATAATTAATAAAATGTCTTTAAAACTTCTTTATGAAAATATAATGCAAATTATATACCAGTGTGCTTGCTTCTCATAGTTGCAAGAAGTTACAATCTGCATCTGGAGGTTAACTGTGATTAGAAATATACTTTTAAAAAACATATTATTTCTTATATAATTATTACAATCGTTCCAATCATAATCAAATAATTTTATACAGATTGTCCAGTAAATATCCATCTGGATATTTCATTTCAAATTTATGCAGCTACATAGCTCAATGGATCTGCATTTCTCTTACAGATCATACCATACAATGGCCATTTGAAATATGAACTTCCCGACTTAATTTCTCATCGTTTTATTAAAGATAGCATCATAATGGTTAGTTCTGCTCAGAAACAGAAAATTATGAAGAAGTTTCACTTGAAGAAAAATATCAGCAGCAAGGCAATTCCTCACAGACTTTTAGCAGTGTTCAGAGAAAACAACGTAGCCTTCATATCTATATTTCAGTGATGCAGTTACTTCCAGAATGGTTACGAGTTCATTGAAGAAATAGCCAGGTCAATCCATAAGTATTATCTGCAGCACAACATAGTGTGGCAGATAATTTTCTGCAATTCTTGAGTCACCATACATGATGCTGCACTCCATATTGGCATTGGTATAAGTTCTGTGGATATTTTTGGAACCATATTCAAGAAAAACTTTGGGATTATCGAGCAACTGTACCATCTTCTTGCAGGATAATGCAAGGTCATACACAGCTAAGAAAATTACAGAGATACTTGTCAAAATGGGCTAGGAAGCATTGCTTCATCCTCCCTACAATCCAGTCTTGTCACCAAGTAACAATTATCTGATTTGTTCCCTGAAAGAATATCTTGACAGCAAAAAGTTCACATATCAAGATGAGGCTATTCTCATCATCCTTCAATAGTTCTGAGGTAAATCAAAAAAATTTTACATTACCAAAATACAGAGTCTGGTGGACTGTGTAATAATGCCTAGAAGTGGCAAAAAATTTACCACTCTTGGGCATTTTTACACATGCTTATAATTTTTTCTATGTATAGTATCTGTGAAGTAATAAAATCAGTTGGATATTTACTGGACAATCCACGTAGATGAAACTAATAATAAAATTTATTCACTGTTATTATTAAAACTGTTTATGATTTGTTAAAAAAATTTACCATTCATAATTTTCCAGCAAAAACTTGTAGCATGAATTCTTAATTAGTATAGAGCACTAAAAATTTTCATATCCAGGTATCTGAAATAATTCAGATGTGTGCCTTAAGGGCATTTTATACACAAAGTCATACAGTTTTCCCGACATTTCAAAAACCTGTATTAATTTGCATCTCTCTCTCTTTCAATTTAAACAACGATATTGACAATAAAAAATATTAAAAGCAATTATTATGATATATAAAAATTAGTGAAATGTTGACAATAAGTGGACATGATTTATGTAGAGTTACATTGGTAGAGCTGAACACAGAAATTGATTAAAATTTTGAAAGATTCGTCATTAAATGTGTAATTACAAACTTAAACAATTTTTGTAATTTACATCAAGTATTGAGAACTAATTTATTGAAAGTTAAATAAAATTTATAATGAAAAATTATATGAAGTATACAAAAAGTTTTTAAAAGCATTTAGGGAAATTTTATTCTTTGTTTTGAAGAAAAGTTTATTTTTATCATTTATTGTACACTTTAAAAGAATACATTTTATCCATTAGTATTGTATTAGTATTCAGTATATTAGGGTGCTTGCAGGCATCTGAGCATCACACCATATTTTTTCAGGTAAAATAAGATGTGACTGCAAAAATACCTGACACTTAATATAAACATTACAATTAAATAAAAATTAAATTTTTTCAGCATATTGGTAGGGAAATCTGTTTTTATACTAACAGTGAATGTGCTAAAATACTGTTATCTTTAAATTATAAATGAATTCATAGACAGTTTATATTAAACCCCTTCAATGTATTTTTTTTTACGATCAACCAATGCCGAATTATCAGGCTAGCAAATGGCTATAGTAATATTAATAATTAAAGATAATTTGGTACTAGAGTTAGGCATTAGGTGCCATCTCTTGCTAAATTTAATAATTAGAATTTTAATTAAATAATTTAAATAAATTTAGGCCTAACTGGAAGAAAACAAACGACCCGAAGTGGAACTCGAACCCACAACTTCTGCTATCCGTGCAGACACGTTACCAGTTACGCTACCCGGACCTCCGATCCGCTCTCCTCTTCCAGCTGATATAAGATTACCGTACTGATGATTACAAGATTTTTCATTAATATCATGAAATTGGTTTGGTTTGTTAGATACTCAATATTGACTCTTGGCAGATCACCCATGTGTTGTGTTTGGCAACAAAACATATGATTAATCTGCCAACGGTTGATGCCTCCTAGGAGGACTTTAAGAAATTAACCCCTATTTAAGTGTTACACACATGAAGAAAATACAGAAAACTCAGGTGACCAGGCACAAACCCAAAACAATCCACCAGTGTTCATTGGTTTTATTAACTCTTAACTTATGAACTATCATGAAACTGTTCATTAACAATACTCTTAGATATGTTTAATGTAACTGTTAGGAGTATATACAGCTATTTAATGAAAACAAAAGGATTTATATATATATAGTACTTAAAAGAATATTAGTAAAAATTATTTTTGTGAAAATTGCTATCGAGTTCAACTGTCAGCTATAATTCATATTTGTATAAACTTTATTAAGTAAGTATCACAATGACTATTCAGTTTAATACTGAAATTTGTATAATCACAATTACAGTAATTTCATATTTTAAATACAAAAGTTATATACAGTGGGTGATCGGTTAACGAACATCATCCGTTCCCAGATTTTGTTCGCTATCCAAATTGTTTGTTAACCGATTATCGATTTACCATAGGTTTTTATGGGAATTTGATTAATTCGTTCTGGAGACCCAAAAAATAAAAAATATACACTTTCTTACTACGTTTATTTATATGTAATAATAAAAATACATATATACACAGTCTTGCATCTTTATTAGTCATGTTTTTTCCATTCGTAAGGATTAAAGAATATGTCTAATGTCGATTGCTTTTCTCTCTTCTTTAGGATTTTTTCAGAAGTAATTAATAGCATTGTAATTGTAGAGATCCCCAAGCCTATTAACCTCAATCTGGTTTGGATGCCATTCTAAGACCAATTTTTATTTTTTTTTTTTTTACCAATTGTAGTACATAGCCCAGTTCTGCTTTGGGCACTACCAGGGCCATTCTAAGACCATTGTTCTGACATCCTCCCAATTCTTCAAAAGATGTTTAATAGCAGATATTGGCATTAATCCTCTTTTTCAGAAGAAAACATCTCGCCACGTTTCTTGGTGTTCTTCATTCAAGAGTTCTTGGAGTTCTTCTGTCATCAGATCAGTTTCAGGTTTCATTTTGAGCTCTTCAATGTTCTTTATTTCTCAGATGTGATTTTTGTTACTCCTTAAGCTGCTTGAGCCTTCTTGATTATACTGTATCTTTCTTAGATAAGATTGAACTGCGACCTAGTGTAGACCTCTTCAAGCCATACTGCCCAGCAACATCAGACATCTTCTGCCCACTCTCTACCTTTGCTATTATATTCTCACCTTTCAAAAATAAAAACCCATGCAAAACTTAACGTGTGCCTGCCCAACAGTCTCGCGAATACTATAAAAGAATTGTTTCTGTCAGAAAAATAAAAGGCTGGAATTACAAGAGAGAGTTTGAGAGTTTGAAGGAAAACTATCCGATCAGTATATACCGGGTTGAGCATTAATGTCAACGTCTCCCGTGCTCCAAAAAGTTTTGAATTGTTGCCTGAAGACAAGGGAAGACCAATCAGTATTCATTATTTTACATCGCTTCTTCTTGGGTTTGTTCCGTGAGGTGTTCGTTATTCAAACATGTGTTCAGTTTCCGAACATAAAAATCTTTTGCAAAAGTGTTTGTTATCCAATTTGTTCGTTAACCAATCACCCACTGTATTTTCATCTAAAATATTATTGTACAAGAACAACTTGAGATATAACTGAGTTTTAAATTTTGAAATATAAGCACATTTGCAGTGGACACACTTAAAATAGGAAGCACATAACCTACATTAAAACTTACTTCATTCTCAAAATGAATTGTAATCTCTTTTAATTGTTAATCTCTTTTAATCAGAATAGTGGTTATATTATAGATAAAAAAGCTGTTAAAATAGCTAAAAAAATGAAAAGATTAATTAAATTTTTTAATAAAAAACATATTTCTTTAGTCATGGCAGATAAATCGAAGCAATTGGTGATTATTAAAAAGGAGGAATTGTTATCCAAAAAATTAGAAATAATTTCATCGGATGACTATGAATTATTATCAGGAAACCCTATTGAAGAAATTAAAAGCAATCTTACTAAATTAATCAAAAAATACAAGAATAAAATTCCAGCCAATCAAGTCAAAAATATTCTGGACTTCAATAATGTAAGAGAGCCTAAGTTAAATGTAAGAATCAAAACACATAAGCCTGGTAATGCTTGCAGACCCCTTGTAGACTTTAGAAGAACTGTTTTGTATAACTTGGAATGTTTTTTGAAAAACTTCTTTCAGAATATGGAGAAATCAACCTATAGTATTCAAAATACAGAAGAACTAATTAACGGATTGCTAAAAGGTAACTATAAAAAAATCTTTCCGTATTATGAGTTTGGATATAAAGTCTATGTACCCATCTATCACTTTAGAAATGATAATAGAAAGTCTTAAAACATATAACGTCCCTGAATATATAATAGAACTTGTTAAATTTGTATTCAATAATAATTACTTTAAAATTTCTACAGAATATTATAGGCAGAAAAAAGGCATTGCCATGGGATCGGTTATAGGACCAAAATTGGCTGATAACTATATGAATAAAATAGATGAAAGAATTTCAAGTCTAACAGGTATTAAATATTATGCAAGATATGTAGATGATATAATAATAGTTTATGATTCTCAAACAGTTTCATCCAAACACATTGAAGAATATGCAAATGGATTACATAAAAATTTAAAGTTTACAAGTGAAGATGAACAACAAAATAAAATGAATTTTTTAGATGTCACTATAAAAAGAGAAGAAACAAGTGTATCATTTAGTAAGTATGAAAAACCATGTAATAATGGTAAAACCATTAACTTTAAATCTTACTGTCCTTTAGAAAATAAAAAGAATGTCTTTATTATGGAATTGAGAAAGATACTAAATCGAACAACTCAGCAAGAAAACATAGACATCGAAGTAAAACAATTGTTTAAAAAATTTCAGTTAAATGATTATCCGAAACATATCCTCTGTAAGTGGTACAATTTATATTTAAAACGTAGATTTAATGTTAAAAATAGCATAGAAGATATTTCTTATGTAAAGGTTCCTTATGTTGCTAAAATTTTTGAAAAATATAAACCAATTTTTAAAAAATTCTCTGTATGCATAGTTGCGAGCCAAAAGAATAAGATGTCTAACATCATTAGTATAATGAACAGTGAAAATTCGCCCAGAGACCAATTTAAAATCGCCGGTGTCATATATAGGATGTCATGTACATGTAGAAATCCAAACTATTACATTGGAGAAACCGGAAGAAGATTGGAGTTGAGAGTAAGGGAACATGAGGCAGCCATTAGACTGAGAAGAACGGAATCAGCATGGTTTTTACATTGCCAAAAATTTAATTGTAATATAAATATAAAAAATACTAAAATTTTGTATAAAATAGAAAATAACTTAGAAAGAAAAATTGTAGAACATTTCTGTATCGCCGAACATGTAAATTTACTTAATTTGAATGCTGGATTGATTGTTGATGCATGCTGGGAACGGCTGTTGGGTATAAAACGTAATCAACGAATAACATCCTGATGTATCCACTGATGAGGCCTAGATGGCGAAATGCATATGGATAAAGTAATAAAGTAATTGTTGTTCCTTGCTACCTTTTTGTCTTGTTTTGGCTCATAGAATCCTCGAAGTCGGAAATGGAAAGAGTATAATTTTTACTTGTTATTTAACTAAAAATTTTTTATTTTTAGTGTGTTAATCTCTTTTAACTTAAAAATTTATAATTGCTGATACATCTACAAATACATGTGCTTAAATATAAGAAATCTGTAATTTTGTAATCTCTACTATACATAAAAATTTTAATTTTTAGTAATGATAATATTTAAAAGAATTACTTTCTGTTTACTTTCTTGCTTTTTTTGTTTTTGTTTTTTTTTTCTTTAAATGTACTCCGAGCCCTGTGATTAAGAATCTATAACTTATAAAAATGATATGATAATAAAGTAAATATATTATTAGTGATTTAAATAAATTTTACAAAATTAAAAGTAAATAATAATATTTATAAAAATGATAAAATTTAGATAACTAGTGGTTATCTTACATAAATATAATTAAATATGTTAATGAAATAAGAGATAAATCATTCTAATTAGCTAAATAAATTAAAAAAAAAATGTATTCTTTAAATTTCATTTTTGTTTTTAAATCCTACTTTTAATGAGAATTTATTGTTTTAAATAATATATTTATAACAAATTGAAAAACATACAATGCAAAATTCATATAATTCTATCAGTAAAATCATTTGAGTTTTTAATTTTACCTGCACTTGTTCTAAGACCAAAGGGTGGAGAAACATCTTCATCATTTTCACTTCCTTCATTTGAAGTGCTATGCTTCACTAAAAAGAATAATATTTTTGATTTAATACTTCTTCAAATACTAAGTGGCATAAGTTAAAACCAACTCAATAATACACACTCATGTGTTAGAATACTCAACCCAAAAACAAACAGAATTGTACTTTAACATTGCTAATTCAGAATGCTAATATTTGAATTATGTCTAAATCCCACTTCACTTGAAGCATATCTACAAAGCAATACAATGAGCTTCAATTACCAAATCAAAACTCAAATTCTATTCTCCAAGTAATTTAATTTGTTAAATTTTTCAATATTAATTTTCATTACAAATTCACTATTCAGTTAATTTTGCATAAGACTTTAATTTGAATAAAGCACAAAGATAATTTAGTGTTTCACTTTGGCCAGATAATCTGTAATCTATCCAATGTAGGCTGGATGAATAAAACAATATGTTGTTTAAATCAACTAGAATTTATTATTTCTCTATAGAGTGAAAGGTGAGGTAAATAAAAATAAATGTTATCGGTTATTTCACAAAAATATTTTCAGATTTAGCTAAAAATTTCAATTTAAAGCTAAAAATCATAGATTTAGCTTTAGAGTAACAAATAGAAATACTTCAGTTTATAGAGTTTTAGTATTATAAAGATCTTAAATTATGTCAACCAAGGATTAATCACAATAATCAAATACAACTCAAAAGATAAAAGGTAAAGCTTTTAATGTCTTTGAAATTTTTGCAATACTTAGCCTCAAACTGTATTGTTGTTGTATGTTTATACTTGATCATGTGTGTGTTTGAAAGGATTTAAAATACCTATTATGATAAGATCGCTTCTGGAAAAATTAGATAATCCAATTAAATTGCTTTGTATTTATATACATTTTAATTTTAAAATATAAAATGTTAAATTTAATTTTTTTTAAGTTTAAAAATATTGAGGATGATTTTTTAAAAATATTTTAAAAACTTTGATTTAAAGCTTAGTTGTAAATTAAATAAAGTGAAGAATGAAGAATGAAGAATATTTAAAAATAAATTAAATTGCTTGCTATCAGTAAAGAAGTTAGTTTTTTAATTTTTATATATTAGAAGACAGATTAAGGATATTTTTTTTTAAATTTGAATTGATCTGTATTCACAGATGTAATGCTGAAAAAAAATGTGATTCTCTTCATTCTCCATATTTGCAATGCTCAATATAAGTTATAAAATATCTTTTCCATTTCTCCAATCTTCTAAATAAATAATAATTTACTGATCAGAAACAAAAAAAATCATGAAATTTGTAATCTAAAAATAGAAATTTAAAATAATGATTTCTTCAACATTCTGAGATCCGGGAGTTAATTGCTCGATTTATTACAATGGGGGTGAAAAGTTTTTCCTGATTTACAGTACAGTCAAACCTGTTTTTATGCGGTCTTTTTTTTGTGCGATTTTTTATTTGTGCGGTTTTTTTTGTGCGGTATAGTTGGCGACTAGTCTCGTGCGATTTGTCATGTCTCACGTTGACTTATTATAGCTAAATAAACTTATTATAACATAAATGAACTTATTATAGTAATATTATTGCATGAATATGCGAAAAATGAAATAATTTATTTTTTAAGTCAACAAAACACCACCTGGACAAAAATATTTAAAACAGACGATAGACGAGACGATGCAGTCAAGTGCTGACATCTGTTGTCAATAAATTCTATTTCGTACGGTTTTGAGTTATTTTCTATGTGAGACTTTTTTTATGCGGTCCCTATTGACCGCATAAAAAAATATTTTTTTAATTGTGTTGCGAAAACTATTTTTTAAAGCCACTTGTGAAGTTTCGTGCGATTTTTTTATGCGTTTTTTTTTATGCGATCCCTATCCACCGCATAAAAACAGGTTTGACTGTATTTCCGTCTCCCACGAGTCCAATAAATAAAGGACAAGTAAACATTAAGTCAAACCCGCAACAATCATTCAAAATCGTCAACATTATCCAGTTGCTGACGCATGGGAACATCAATGGCTTAAGCAATTCCACGCCGAAAAGAGAACAAGTCTAATTCCCACAGACCTAGCTGGCCCAGCAATGACACATCTGAAGTGTCATCACTAGAAAACATAAGGTCACAAGACTGAATTCTCATACCTGATGGAGATATAATGGCTGCAGACCCGGTTTTCAGTGTGGACATAATATGAGGAGAAGATGGACATAAACCATAGTAGTACCACCACAGTAGCAGGTGGCTCCCAAGACTCTTGTCCCACTGTACTCCAACTGATCGTTCATCAAGGAGTATTCTTTTATTTTGTGACTTATCGTCCAGATCGTTTTCCTGTCTCCCTGGACATTTGCCACTCAACTACTGAAATGACTGTAAAGAGATATGATTGATAACCACTCTGTGAACTCCCTCGCAATCTGTTAGTTTGTAAGTAAATCAGAACATGAAGACCTGTATCCCTAGAATCTATTCAAGCTTGTAATCATTTCTTTCTATATTAAATTTGTTGTTTAGTTAAACTGGTGTTGATTTCAATTGTTCAAACCAGGCACACTGTCATTTACCTGAGGCTCTCCCCACTTGATATAAAGCCCTCCGATAAATCGGAAGATCTCAATGATCTTCCTGTTAAACTAAGCCAAAGTCATCCGGTGACATCCCGTGAGCGGGTCTTACCGACATGTCGCCAATCAAGAGGGGTTTAAACCAATATTAATTGACCCCCTTGCTTCTCGCAACGTAAGACTTTATTTAATAAGTTATTACTAATAAAATGCTTTGAAAAAATAGAATAAATAGTTTGTGATGTCAAATAGAATAAGAAGAAAAAAAAAGAGATCAAACAAATATATAATAATGAGATTTTGCACAGAAATTAAAGTAAATTCTGTGGAGATAAGAATGAATAACGTTATACTGACTGGATAATTATTTTGTTTTCCAATTGATGATAAATCATGCCAAACAACAAAATAATGTATGAGAACTTAGTAATTCAAAAACTGAAATTCTATAAAAGTAGCAATTTTCGTATTTCCAATAATTCATTCAATGTGTGGGTACCGAGGAGGGACGACGAGGTCAGACTTCTGTCTAATTTTGGCTAACAAGTCGGAGGGACTTGCCCACGAGTCAGCGATGGCTTATTTGTGGTAGGGATCTCGTAGGGACGGGACTACTTTTCATCCGGTCGAGTGTAGGAGGGAAGGTGGAGTCGTGGTAAGGCGATAAGCGAATATTCAAGCAAACAAGACACCATATAACAGGATAACAACGATTTAATGGAAAACATAATATACGTTACCAAAAATCCGACAAAAAAGGGAGGGGACCTATAAAAAGCTATACATCCCTACCACGCCAGGAGAGAGAGAGAGCTCACAGAAATAGGTTCCATACCTCTTGGACAATCAGTAATTCAAATATGCGGTTGGTCACAATGATCGAATATTCCTTTAAAGGGAAGGGTCGGTGGCACTTGAGGCACAATAGTCAAATATATTTCGTAGGCATAAAGGGTAAGATCGCAACTCGATCTAAATCGATGATTGACTCCCCGTGAGGGGGGGAAGGAAGCATCTTATATAGCGTTTTGCTGGGAAAGTTGGTCACGTGCATGTGCTTAGGCCATAGGTGTTCCCGGGATTGGAAACAATACGGCGAATTCGGGCGCTAACTATAAACTTAAGTTGCAAGATGATCTGTACTCAGCGTAAGAACAATGGATAGTTGACAGTTATACGACCGGGGATGCATATTTTCTCGGCCAGAACCATTTTTAGCCAGGATGTTTATAATAGGAAAATTTTCAATAAAAAAATAGGGAACAATGATTATAATTTTACGTTCAGGGGGATTTCCAGATCTCACATTCACTCTACGCTTTCTTTAAAATCATACTTAATTAGTGTAATTTTAAAATTATTTGCTCCGTTATTGTTCGGAGGGGCAAGAGGTATGGTTACATGAAATTGATGTGGGGGGGTTTTTTTTTTTGTGTTTTTTTTTTCTATTTCTCTCTCTTGATAATAATTAATCGGTAACAGAGTTTACAATGTGCAACAGAAATTGGATATCAAGTGTATACAAATAAATCCCGACGCGTGTTAGACGCGTGACAATATTGGTAGCTGGAGGGTAGGAGACGAAGTCCTGGGTTGCTTGGAAGTGGTCAATTGGCTGGGTGACGTCATTATGGAGTTCAGGTTGAGAATGCAGGTCAAAGTTCACAGTGAGTTGAGACTGTTCGTTGGAATTTTCTTTGTGTTAGATAAGTTAGATGGTTGGTCGGTTAATGTTACTAATTTGAATTTATGGATATAAACGGTGTCGAACACTGAAGAAATCGTAGGTAAGTTGGGAAAGTTTCCTTTGTCGTGCGACCACGTGAATGGGTTACTGGCACTTAATCGGTTGTCTGGTCGTAGCGGTTTCTTGAATCAGCATTCTATGGGTTGAGGTGCTGAAATTGGACTGTTCACAGTGAAAAAAAAATAAAGATCAGTGAAAAGGTGCTTGAAGTTATCACGGAGGTCGGTACAGAGGTAGGAAGATAATAAGGTAGGAAGAAGACAATAATTGTCGATTTACTCTCTCTCTCGATAATCCTTTGTAAGATCAAAGCTAGCTAAACATAAAAATTTCTCAAAGGGGTAAACTAAAGGTTAAAATAATATGGAACATAACGCGAATACGAAGGTATAAAATAATGTTTAGGATAATATAAAATAAAAATACAAATGGATTACAATATGGCGGTTGGGTGTTTAGTTAAGGGACCCTTAGTAGGTTTTAACAATGGGTTGTTGCTTTCGTAGAGTTGGATCGCCTCGGGGTGTCACTTCCTGGGAAGTGCTATGCAGGGTCTCGGTTCGAGGTTGACCTGTATCTTCGTTGAGGGAAATTTCTTCCGGTCCTCGTTCTGGTGGACGTTGTTGGTTCGTTGAACGACCTGTTTTGCAGCGCCAGTAACATCGAAAGGTGCAGATGAGGCAGAGTCCAATAACAATGATCCCAAGGCAGCTGGTGATTATGGTTATTACCGAAAAAGGGACGGATGAGGAAGTTGATTTCAGTGTCATTCGTAACAGGTGATTGAGGTCATAGGTGATGGCTGATAATGATCGATAGGAGAGTTTAATATCGGAATTCGCGTTCAATTCTAAGTTAAGGGGAAGATGACCTATTAGAGGCGAGTGAAATAAAACGTGGTATGCAGCTGCTGCGCGTGGGGCGAGGCATTACCCAAGGGAGTTCCGCAACCGGCCATTGGCTTCGAAGGGCATACGGTGGAGTAGATTCCGGTCCCTCATCTGATTCCGCCTCGGAAGCTTCGCTTTCCCGTTCATCGCTTGGATTAGGTTGTTCTTCCGGCAATGGAGGGAGTATAGAGGACAAGGTGAAGTCATCTTCAGGAGGGGAATAAACACTTGGTTGTGGCGCGGCCTTTAATGAGTCTTCTCCCTGTGATATGACAGGTTGCTCGTCGATCATGTCAGGGTTATTTCACTGTTTTCTAGGTCGCTTAACTTTTATATGGGCTGGAATTTTTCCTTTTGCGCTCCGTTTTTGTTGGTTCCCTCTCCTTTCCTTCCTTTCAGCGGAAGTTAGTCGTTCCATTCGGAGGAGGTCTGACGGGTTTTTCTCTCTTTTATGGCGGTCTTTCCACCGCCTTTTTGTTCTGCGCGGCCGTCTGGCTGTACAAAAATGTATCGTCTTCCGATTAGGTAAAACTATTTGAGCATTTGCAAGGTCTAGGGTTAATCCGGCGGCTTTGATGATGTCTTGTCCCAAAATCCCTTCACATGGGGTTGTGACCTTGAGTCGTACGATATCACAGGGTATATTAACTTTCCTTCCTCGAAATTTAAAAGTGGGTATTGCCGTTCTTATGGCGGTGGTTGGCTTCCCTAAGACGTTTCCTAATTTTTGTTTACGTCCAAACTTTATAGGAGCTTTTCCTTTTAATCTATTGGATAGGGTATTTGATAAAAGCGTGCGCTCTACTCTAGGGTCAATATGCATTTTCACAGGAACATTGTTAACATAGACTAATAGGATGGGGTTAAGTCCTGAAAAGGTTGTCGTTAGTCCTATTTTGCCTATCCAGTGGGTTCTATCCTCAGCGGTAGGCTGCGATCGGAAACGGACCCAGTTACTGTCTGGACCTCTTTCGCATCTCTGTGGGGAGTCATTTCATTGTCGCGCACCTCGATTGTTATCATAATTATCTCGGCTATCGGGTGAATTCCGGATTAGGTTCGGTTGATTATTTGGTCGATCGGCTCGACGATGAGGAGGAATAGGATGATATTCGCTTCGCCTGAAAGGTGGTTTATTAAAAGTTTTATTAAAGTTTCCTCGATTATTCTGTTCGGAGATAGGGTTCCGAGAATTGTTGCAAGAAGAGTCGCATTTTAGACTATCCATTCAGATTTTAAGCTCCTCCATCGCTGCGGTTAAATGTTCTAGATCAGTGTTTCTCAAACTTTTTGGTCCGCGACCCCCTTTTGCACTTAAAAATTTCAAAGGACCCCGAAGAATGAGTATGTGTAGAAAAACATCCCGGAGGGAGGGGGGTTAATTTAAATTCAGGACGAGTTAATTTCTTTTGTTTAATTAATCTATTCCATGTTGAAATTTCTCTCCGTTGCGTGTCGCTTTGCTTTTGAATTTTTGTCAATGTTAAGACTAACGAAATTTTTTAAAAAGTTATTTGTTTATTTTTCACATACAAAATAAATGTATTGAAAAATATAAAAACAAAAAACATTATATTTCGAAAGTTTATCTAGTCTCAAAACGTTCCGATTCAGCACAACACAGTCCTCAGAAAAACAAGCATAACTTACCATTCACGATGGGAAAAAGTCTCGTTCAAAACTGGCGTGTCCTTAAGTATTCTCTCATGGTCGCGCCAGGCTGCCAGCTAAAAACGCATATCAACTAAAATAACATTGAAGTATCCCAAGACATAGCCAAATATTGCAGCACCACAGCACTAGTGGAAATTCAAATTTGCCGACTGAAACGCTTTCAGTTGATCGGTTTTCGGATAATCGACGCTCTACCTAAGTCGACTTGCCTACAGACGCAACGCTGCTAGCGACCATCGTTCGAAACGACAACGCTGTTCTATCATAGTTTAGGCGGAGAGTGGAACTCGGGGGATTCCCCAATAGCGCACAAATTTATGATTATAATATTTAGGCTTAATTATAGGCTTAATATTAATTTAAATATTTATATTGTTTTTATGATTTATATGTGCAATTTATTTAAGTAAAATTTATTTTATATATTTTTTATTTCTACTATTTCTAAACATGAATCTATAGTAAATTTATAAAATATTTGAAAAAAAAATTGATTTGGCATCAATTTTTCAGCGACCCCCCAAATATTTTTCACGACCCCTAAGGGGGTCGTGACTCCTACTTTGAGAATCACTGTTCTAGATCATCTAAGGAGGGAGGGAAATTGGTCGATCTATGGTTTTCCCTAATTGTACGCATGATCCCTCGCAGGTGTGCGGTGAGATTCTCGATTGTTTCTTCGCTAATAGCAGTTTTAAAGCCTCATCGAACGTTGCAGGTTGTCTGCTCATAGTTCTTTTTCGGATCCAGATATCAATCCCATTTAAAAATTGTGCCTTGAGTCTCTCGTCTAACTCCTTTCTTTGAACTCTTTCGATAATCGCAGTTTCTGCGGCATTCGTGCCGGGCTCGAGCTTGATCTCTATCTCCATCGCCAGCGCTTGGAGTCTAGCGGCATAGGTCTGAACATCCTCGTCCCGTTTTGGACGCAAGCATAAAATTTTGATAATCAAAAGGTAAATGGCTCGCATTTAAAGCGGACTATCATCAATCTCTTAAACTCGTCGAAGTCATCGACTTCTTTAATTCGTCTGTCCTTTCAGACAAATTCTCCAGCTATTTCCGTAAGTTTTAGCTTAGCTACCGCTAACATCTATGCCTTTGACCAGGTGGCGACCTTGGTAACGTCCGCCAAACAATCGAAAAAATTAGTTATTCTAAGACCACCTGCTTCTCCCGTAAATACGGGCAATAAGGGTATAATACCGCCCAGACCGCCCAACGTGAGTGGGTTCAGTGCTGGATTTGGATTTGGGTTGCTTGGCCCAGCCGCAGGATGGGGTTTGTCCTCCATTGCATTTACGGCTCAATTCTAGTATCTAAGGTAGGGAAAGAGACCTAATTCAATTCGGTCGTGTTGCTCGGATATGGCCTTTTTGTTCGCCTTACCAGGGTTCCGAAAAAGTCAAAACCCCACTCCTGAAAAACCAATTTGTGGGTACCGAGGAGGGACGAAGAGGTCAGACCTCTGTCTAATTTCGGCTAACAAGTCGGAGGGACTTGCCCATGAGTCAGCGATGGCTTATTTGTCGGTAGGGATCTCGTAGGGACGGGACTACTTTTCATCCGGTCGAGTGTAGGAGGGAAGGTGGAGTCGTGGTAAGGCGATAAGCGAATATTCAAGCAAACAAGACACCATATAACAGGATAACAACGATTTAATGGAAAACATAATATACGTTACCAAAAATCCGACAAAAAAGGGAGGGGACCTATAAAAAGCTATACATCCCTACCACGCCAGGAGAGAGAGAGAGCTCACAGAAATAGGTTCCATACCTCTTGGACAATCAGTAATTCAAATATGCGGTTGGTCACGATGATCGAATATTCCTTTAAAGGGAAGGGTCGGTGGCACTTGAGGCACAATAGTCAAATATATTCCGTAGGCATAAAGGGTAAGATCGCAACTCGATCTAAATCGATGATTGACTCCCCGTGAGGGGGGGGAAGGAAGCATCTTATATAGCTTTTTGCTGGGAAAGTTGGTCACGTGCATGTGCTTAGGCCATAGGTGTTCCTGGGATTGGAAACAATACGGTGAATTCGGGCTTTAACTATAAACTTAAGTTGCAAGATGATCTGTACTCAGCGTAAGAACAATGGATAGTTGACAGTTATACGGCCGGGGATGCATATTTTCTTGGCCAGAACCGTTTTTAGCCAAAATGTTTATAATAGGAAAATTTTCAATAAAAAAATAGGAAACAATGATTATAATTTTACGTTCAGGGGGATTTCCAGATCTCACAAATGCTTCAAAATCTAACAGAATTCCTAACTGGCATTAAATAATTCAGAATTGTATTAAGTAAGTAATTACAAACTTGTATAAACATACATGCTAAAATATGAATTTTTAAATACACATTAAAAAATGAATAATTTACCTGCCGGATAAACTGAAATTCCAGATGTTCCATTTCTTTGCAATAATGACTCAAGGTGTATTAAACCAGGATTAACGACAATAGGAAATCCACAAAGCAACTCTATTTGTTTCCATCTGTGTAATCTTTCTTGAAGATCTTTAGTTACTTCCGATAAAGCAGCTCTGAAAGATATTCATATAGCTTAAAAAAGTTAATAAAATTAATCTAAATTTTAAAAATTAAACAGATGAATGATTGTAACATCAAAATCAATTCTTACATAATTTTTAAATATTCTGAAAATTTAAATAATAAATACACTATTATACATTTGTTAAACTAAAGAAAATTAATTAGAAAATCAGTTATATAAAATTACCTAAGGAAATAATTATAAATAAAACAAATTTTCACAAAACATACTTTAAAATATATACACTCAAACATTTGAAATACAGGTTCAAATTAAAAAAAAAAAAAAGCTTAAAGCTCTTTACCTCGATAAATGCCAGGATGCCAGAAAAAAGGGCAGAATTTTAACTTTGAGGAAAGCACAAATTTGTTTTCTTTTAAAAATTATGATTTATTTGCTACACACACATTTTTGGTGTCATTAAGATAAAATTTTACATATTTTATTTTATAATACATAAAATTTCATTTAACTGAATTTTCTAGTTTTTTATTAATTCAAATAGAAATTTTTAAAATATATATATATTTTTTTTAGAATTAGATCCGAAAAGAATACAGTAATTTCATAAATAAAAGAAGATATGAGATTAATGAATAATCCTATACAGATTTGAATCTTATAAGGCAAATGTGAATGGTAGGAAATGCAAATTTGAACAGAATTTTTTATAGTTCATAGGTTGGGACCTCCTGAGTAGACATGTAAAATATGGGGTGTAGGATAGCTAGCTTGTTTCCTGATTGCTTCAAATTAACAATTTGAAGCAATCAGGAAACAAGATTTTAGATATTGATGGCACAGGCTTCATTTTACTGACAAAGACAGAAAATTTTAATCTGCTCGTTTTGATGGCTCACAACCAAATATGACTAACTAGTTTTAAATTTGTAAGTACAGTAACAAGGCAATAATGCAATGAAACAATAAAATTATTTTTTTATTTTTACTTTATATAGCTACATATTTTGCTATTAGTTTAAGAGTTATTATACCACACTGATGATATGATAAGTCCTAAACTAATAAAGAACAAGAAACTACTATTATTAATAAACAATAAAATTTATCCATTCCAAGTAAGTAGATCAACACCAGGTATACTAGTCAACAAATGCTATCTAATAAATTAAATACATACTATTTTGTCTAATTAATTTAACTGTTATTTATAAACAAAAACTATTTTAAGAAAAGTTTGGAAAAAAATCCAGAAACAGGATACAAAGTTGAGACATCACAGTAGTATGCAGAAGTCTTAGCATGCTGCAATGTAGTACATTAGAATGCCATCCTTATCGCACATTTTATTACAGACATTAAAATCTATTTTGTTAATTATCATTGAATGGCTGATCATCTGCATCTAAAATTTTACGTGCGCGCTCAGGAGGCCCCATCTACAAACTGCAAAGTTTCATTCAAATTTGCCTTTCCCAACACATGTTCTCTCATTGTTACACGAAACAGTTAATTATTTGTATCAAATATTTTAAAATGTCATGTAGTATAACAATAATCAGTGTTATTTTAAATAATAAGTTTATTATTATATTACGATTTATCATTTATTCAAATTCACACAAGTGTTTTAATGATAACGCGTTAACAGTGGAAAAAAACCGCGCTAATAGATAATTTTGACTCCTTTTTTTAAATTGAACGTTACATATTTTCGAACAAAACCTTTATCCACAACCTATTACGTAGTCAGCTCGCATAGTCTCAGTAGGTTGCATTTTCTTTGGTATTAAAAAAATTCAACATAAAATTAGCAATATTGAACAAACAAGTTCTAAACTATTATACAAATTACATGTCATTACCGATACTTAGCAAAAACAAATAATATTATAACAGAGAAAATAATATAAATGCATTAAGAAAAATTAAAAATTATATCAATTGATTTAAATTATCTATTTGAAAATATCTTTATGAATTCAGTAAATTAACAACAATTTACAAATTACGACCTCAAAAATTTCGTTTTCTGCACTTTTTTCTTTACGAGGATTTTAAATAATAATAATGGAAAAATGAAAATCAATATTTTAAGAATAATATATAAAAAAGAAGAAAATAAATAAATAAACAGATTAAAATTGATCCATAAATTACCAATTTATAAATTATCTATATTTTGAAAATATTTCTCTCATCTCATTAATTGGAATTATTAAAGAAATACTTTTATAAATATAAAACTTACTTTGCTTGGAGAATTCTATTGTCCACATCATCTATTGATCCCCCGTGAGCAATACGAAAAGATCCAAGAAAACTAGTTCTTCTTTTACGAAGTTTTTCACACTTGAAAGTATTTTATTAAATTTATTAACAAATATATCTACAATTTTTAAAATGTTAACTCAGTTATAAAGATCTTTTTTTATATTATCTCTCAAAATAAAATTAGAACAACTTATCAAGAATTTAAATTAAATAATTTTAATTGCAATAAAACAAATATATATATATATAATAATTATATATAAAAAACACCCTTTCATACATTTCCAGCATGTCTTTATAGTTCTAACAAATGTTTTTGACTTGATTTACAGGCCTTCTTCAGATTAGAAGCTGTTCTAATTAGGAGTTATGATGTTCCAAAATGGAACAATTCAAAATTTCTTTAAGGTTATTTAAATTTCTTATGTTGTAACTTGAGATTTATAAATTTAAATAAAATTATTTATTGAAAATATAAAAGAACATAATAATAATAAACTTTCACTAGAACTATAAAGAAGTGTTGGAAATCTACAAAAAGATGTGTTTTTTTATATATAATTTATAAAAATTCCAGCTTATGGTAGAAGATTTAGTTCAATGTTTTATACTCAAATCATTTGAGCTTATACATATTTATAGGTAAAAAACTAACTTAATTTTTTTTTTAAATACTGTATTTACTTACTCCTTCCTTGGCTGCTGCTAATTGTTGTTCTGCTGCAGATCTTTTAGCATTATAATGCCGTAGTTCTAATTCGTGTGTCATTTGTAACCAGTGTTGTAGTGCTGGAGGTGGTACCCAAGACCTAGATTCCAAAGCTTTTTTTGCTACTTTCAATTCTTCTCGTGCATTTTGTAATTGTTGTTCTAACTGTTGTAATCTAGATTGCCCAGTATCAAGATTATCTGTCTCTTCAATACTAATCTAATAAAATATGAAAAAATTTGCAAGAATATCTATACAGTTCAATCAATGAAAAATACTTCTTTTTAATTTATTATAAAATTATTTAATATATTATTATTTATTAAAATGGCTTACTTCTTCATGTAACCTTTGTTCTAAATTCTTTTTCTCCTGCATAACACTTTCATGTTCTATTTTAGCTTTGTCCAATCTGTAATAAATATATAATTTTTGTATTATTTTAAGTTTAGGGAATAAAGTTTAAAGTTTAAGCTTTATTAATCAAGAAAAAATTTAATGTAGAATAAATATGTATATTAATCTAATGTTATTTATATTATATATAATATAAATAATATATATATGTTATATATATTATACTGTATTTACTCGCTTATAAGACAACCTCGCATATAGGACGAGGTGTGACTATAAAGATCAAAATAAAGAATATTAGATGTGATAGAATTCTAATTTTATTTCATTCAATTAACAAAAATAAAATATCAAATAAATGTAAATGCACACATTGTCCTGAAAAAATTATTGGCATTTTAAACTAAGGAAAAATCTTGTAAAATCGACAACATAATTTGTTCATGTAAAGTTGGAGAATAAGGAACCATTTTTGCCAATTCTTAACAGTCGAATCCACTCTCCATCGATTGAGTTTCTCCGAATTCTGATTTCTGAATAATCATGTTTTCATGTGGAAATGGATTAAAACTTATATCAGGCTCCTGTGTGATTTTGGAATTTCAAATTTGAATTCAATTCAAAAGCTTTGCTTTTCCTATTGCTATTCATCTTTACTCCTGACAATACACAAGAATGATTGAAATGACCCAGATAAAATACTTCTATTTTTAAACTCCAGAGGGTGAGCATCCAATAAAAAATGCAAACACGTGGTTCACAAAAATTATTGCAAAAACGCAAAGAATCCTTTGCTCGTGCATATAGGACAACCTAGGTTTTTGAAGCAATGAAAAATGAATAAAAACCTCATCTTATATGTGAGTAAATACTGTATATGCATATATATATATTTTAAATACAGAGAATCTTGATGATAATTAACATTGTGATTGACCAACAAATGCAGATTAAAATTACAGAAATCATTTTAAAAATTCATGAATTAATTGCATGTATTCTTCAAATGACTCTTGCATGTAGAAGATTTAATGATAAAAAAAATAATAATTCATACATTTTTAATGACATTCCTGATTGCAAAGCCTCATTTTGCATTGATCATTAAGAAGTTTTTATAATTACTAAATTATAGAATTATACTTTCTCTTAACAACATAAAAACATATAAACAGATAATAAAAATATCTTCTTTACTTGCCATGTCCAATCACCAGGAACAAACTATTCTCCACAGCAGAGACGACCTTTCTTTAGAGACTAAGCCTCTGCCAAATTATCTGTTTATTATCTGTTTACGTGTTTTTATGTTGTTAATACTGTATTTCCACCAGCCCTATTTTACAAAGATATACTTTCTCTTATTTCCACAATATATATATATGACAGATAACTTTTGTTTCACAAAATCAAATTGGTATTAAAAAAAGAAAGACAATCTTAAAACATAATACATTGCATTTTATTAAATGCAATATATTATTTCTATTTTAAGACTGTGATAGTAAATCTAAATGAGTTTTAAAATCTATGTCCAAAGCTCTAGTGATCATCTTTAACACATCCAGTTAATTCTAAAGTACGGTTTGAATTGAGAGGCCAGTTAAAATTGATGTTCACCCTCACTAAAACTCTAGATTTAATTCTTAAATCTAAATAGTGATTTAATTCACTGATATAGAGGAGTTAATTCTCAATTTACAGGTTAACCCTCTATTTAACTTCTCCATAAAACAAAAATGTATTCAATTTTTATGACTATTTTAAGCTCTTGCAAAAAGTTAAAACTAAGCAGCTATATAATAATCATATCACCATCAGACTTACAGTTTAAAAAATTCCTACCCTTACTTCTACATTATCCTCATTTGTTTTAGTTTTTAAGTTTTTGTAACAAAAATAACAACTGTTTACTATTTCACGTATAATTCCTCAGCAATTATTATATCCTGTCTCCATATTTGTTAATGAACTTTTTTTTTCAGTTTCTAACACATTTTAATATTTTAATAATACTCAAATTTCACATAGTACCGTTTATCATCGAATCTGTTAAGTTGCTAAGCTTTGAAACCATATACTTCATTTGTACATAACAATTCATACAAACACATTATCACACATTTGGAAAAATTATAAAAGTTGTCATCATATCTTTGTCCACTTCAAATCGAGGCAGATGAGAGCCTCTAAGAAAAATAAAATTGACTCACCAACATCTTCATCAGACTGTTGTTATTTTGAAAGTGGGATGTGAAAAATGTAAAAATACTTATTTATTTTTGATGTTTTTTTCTACAAGTGTTATAATAATACGTGTCATCCCGATATATATGTGAAGATCAGGATTTTTAGATTGTGAACATTTTTATATAATTTTAATTAAAATATTTAACTACATTTTATACAAAAATGGAACAAAGTAAACCAAAAAAGGTTAGTTTAACGGGAAATCAAGTGACAAAACTTTCTGATGATTGGTTTAAACTCGATTTCCACAAGCTGAGTTCCTTGTTAAGATGAGTAAAATTTCTGTGTCACGACTATGTCACCCATCACTTTATTGGCCCAAAGAGATCATCTCCTCTGACGAAATCAAGGAAGGGCCTGCAAAACATCTCTCCATGTAAAAAGGGCGTACGATGAGTAAGGATGTAGATGTAGTTACTAAACGTGTGTGCGCACTCAAAAGGATATTTACCCATTGCTGCCGATCCTCCCTCATCACCTATATTCACGCCAAACTGTCGTCATTACACTTCCTACCTGAACAACTATTACTTGTTGTTGGACAGAGTTATTACCCACAATCTACTACAAGATCATCTATTCTTGGACCGAACACCTACTACGGCCTATAAGGATATCATCTATTATTACATCGACATTCAACTACATATCTTATGGTATTTATCCAACCCGCAGCTAATTGTAAGCTCTCTCTCTCATCCTCTTGTAAAGTCGACTATGGTTGCATTCTCATCTAAAATATGTACACTTATGATATTCATACAGAGAACCTGTAAATTTATATAGTAATTAATCTAAATAACCTGTACCTAACAGAAATTACATCTAGATAAACAAGTATTATTTATTTATAAAAAATCTTCGAGTGCTTTTCTTTCGCTATTCTCTCCATTCACTCCATTCTGGGTCTAACCCATACATAACCGCTCGCGCGAATTTACAATCTCTGTATCGATCTAAGGATACAGTGGTGTCATCCTGACGCGGTATTGAAGAGATACTGGCCCTACGGTCACATATATTTGTAATACATAAATATTTTTAACTTTAATTGTTGTTAGAGGGATTTTTAATGTTTAATGTTACTAAGGTATACGAGACTCTCTAAGAAAAGGTTGTCTCTGCTGACACTTTGACTGTTGTTGGACCACAAAAGTGTGAAGTGGATAAAGATGCAAAGACACTTGTCTATTTTTGGTATTTCTTCTACAGATATTATACTCCTAAATACATAGTTTTATTTCCTCTAACTTTCATATTTATAATTATAAATTTTTTCTACATTTTGTCAATTAAATTCTATAACTACATAATACTAGAATTTAATCACCAAAACTTATAATTATTACATATCAGAGTATAATTGAAAATTTAATTTAATATTTTAATAATACTGTAACATAACCATATATTTTATGAATATATTACATTTTAATTGAATTTTATTATAATTTTTATAAATATTAGAATTACTCTTTTTGAACTTCTAAAAGTGTTTCTTCAGCCCTTTGTAAACTCTCCATATCTGTCATCATTTTACGCATGTGCGTTTGAGCATATTTATGCTGCACATAGGCAAACCAGCATCCTCCAATAGCAATGACCAAAGAAAATACAAGAAGAACATCTTTCACATAATTATGATCTAAATAAAAATTAAACATATTTTTTAAAATAAATATTTTACATCTTATTTTACTATAAGATAAAAAAGACTTTAAATAAAAAAAAAACATGTTCTTACGTCTTGGTGGTCCAAATAAAACAACATCCATTGCTTTCAAAGCAATTTTATGTTTGTGAATGGAATCTTTAATACCCAAAACAGAATTTAAAAAATGCATATTTACAGCCATTCTAGAATAAAAAACAATCATTTGTTATTTTTTAATGATAAAAGCTGTATTATCTTTAAATTTAAAAAATTGTTTTATCAAAAGATTCATTAATTATTTAATGAATTAAAAATTATTTTGAAATATTATTATTATTCAAGATATTTTAAACTAAGAATGTTACATATTGATTGGGCTGCAATTTAACAAAAGTGTAGATCTATAAATTCCCACCGTTGTCTGTCTGTCTTTTCTTAATCTCAAGAACGGTGTTATGTAAATGATATTCAAAAACAAATATGGAAAGCTTAGGAGGTGGAGTTCCCGATTAACTATATACAAACTTCCGATGCAAGCTGGAAGTCACTTTCAATTTAATTTCAATTTAAAAATTTCTCCTGAAAGGAGGTAGATAGATGACAGGCATAGACTTTTGCTAACGGAAAGGTATGATGTACAGGGGTAGGATACTACCATACTAATTTCAGGTGGAGAGCATATATTTAAATTAAATTAAAAATATGATTAAAAGTTGCAGCCTGGCATTGTGACAATGTCACAATAAATAATTGCTCATTAAAAAATAAATTATTTATATAATATGAAGCTTAAGGGGTTAATAGTTCTATAGTTTTATAATTAAGAAAATTAATTTAAAAAAAATATATTTTGGATTTAAATATCAAATATCAGTTCCATGCGAATAGAACTGATATTTGAATAATACAAAATTAAAACAAGCAATTATTTATTGTGACATCATCAGAATGCAATGCAGGGCCACAACTTTTAATCATATTTTTAATTTATTTAATGTAAAATATACTCTTTCTACCTCAAATTAGTAGTGTCTTGCCCCTGTACATCATACTTTTCCATTAGCAATAGTCATGCCAGTCATCTATCTAACTCCTTTCAAAGGAAATTTTTTTTTAATTGAAATAATGTGACTTCTGGTTTACACTGGAAATCCGTATATAGTTAATCGGGACCTCCCTCCCCTAATATTTCCATATCTGGTCTCGGCTTTCATCTATCTAACTCTGTTCTCGAGATTAAGGATAGACTGACAGACAAAAGTGAGAATTTATAGGTCTACAAATTTTTCAAATTGCTGTTCAAAATACTGGCTTTTTTGGGGGGGCTGCAATTTGAAAACATTGCAACCCAAAAAAAAACAAAATATGATAATTTATGTTTATTCTGTATATTATAATTAAAATTAATATATTTGTCTTGAATTAATAAATTTTTTTACAATACAACAGCCCTGAAAAATCAACTGTCGATTATTTGACATTCCATGAAAATCATCATTCAAAAACAAAAACATACATGTAATCTAATTTTCATCTCTGTAACGTAACACTAGTATCAAATAAATTATCATTCTTCACTGGCAACACTTGACAATAGCATCAATTCCACATGTTAACAAAGAATATAACCCTTTTTAAAATGTCACTGTAAAACACCAGAATGCAAATGTCACTCATTCAAAAGTAGGCAAGTTTTAAATTAAAATTTAACTACAAATAGAAATAGTTACTATTGGTATGTAGTTAATGTGTATATAAATTTGCACATATAATATCTTTTAAAAAGTCTGCTATTTTTACTATCATCATTGCTGTACTGTAAAACATGTTGTTTTCAATAACTCATCACTTTTCAGTTATATTAAGTTAAGTTTGCAGGACTACTGTAATAACTAATCAAAACTGGCCAGCCAGAGGGTCAAGGCAATTAAGATGTCAGCCTACCATTCTGGGAATGCAGAATTGAATCTAGACAGATTGGAAGATCCCAAAAACTTTTCGGGAGTGGTCTATGAAAAAAAGTTTTTTTAACTACCATTTTAAATTGGTAGTTTGCTCTAAGATAGCATGTGACTTTTAGTTCTGAATATAGCACTGTAAAAAGAATGCTTGCAGATACTGAATGAAGAATACAAGAAATGTAACATGAGTTATTCATATGAAAAAAATATACTAAGCACACTGTTCATTTTCTATCCAAACATAAACTCAGAATTGAGTCAAAATGCTATCGGTTCAATAATATTGTTTCAGGGGTCATCTACAATAATCACTTGCCACTACCGCAGCAGTGACGTCGTTACTAGAATAAAAAAATGAAAAAAATTGTACACAGTCATGCTAACGACCTTGTATCTCAAAAAATGAAATCATGGACCTCCAATTTTTTTTACATTTTAATTTCCTCATCTCATATTATGTAAAATGAAAAAGTTTAATCAAAATCTGAGAATGAGCTCAATTCTATAAGCCACATAGAAGAGGCTTCACTAATGCTCCTCAAATATTTTATGTAATATATTTTCAAATTACAAAAATAAAATTTAAGTGCATCATTTAAAAGACTATATTTTCTTTCTGTAGCATTATGCAATTATTAGAGATTACATAACAAATAAATAGTACATTACGTTGGTAAAGTTGTGCCAGTAACAGCATTTTCTTGAAAATTTTTTACATATTGTGGCAGTTCAACTGATGACACCAACCACTCAATTGTCTCCTCCATTGTCCAATTATGAACTAAAATATATACAAACAAATTCAATTACAATCATTTTAAAATATTTTTATGAAAATAATTAATTATATTATTAATAAACAATTTTCTTAAATTGAAGCGTGCAATGCCATAAGGTTGTAAATGCCATTTTTCTCAAAATTCATTTTATTGAAGAAATGAATTTTAAATGCAATGTTTTTTCCTACAAAAAAATATTGTGGCGATTGTGGCGCTCTAAGTGGCTATATTTTGAAAATGACGTTATGTGCAAGCCATAACGTTTTAAGCGCCAAAGCGCAAGCCACGTGACTTTTGGCGCGTAAAATGTTACGGTTTACTTTTACATCATTTTGTTATTCCAATTTGTAACGCAGTGAGTTTTTTACGAGTGAAATGAATTCCTTAAAGTATGAAATAACTAAAAGAAGAAAGAAATGTGCAGAAAAATGGAAGAACATTCGAAAGAAACGAAAAAATAGTGGCTTAGAGTACATTTCTCCCATATCACAGAAAGTTAATCCAAGAAAGGATCCACCAACAGGGGTAAGTAAAAGACTTAATACTTCAAAAATATAGACGTAGATTTGAAATTTGCAAGATATGGATAGTTATTGTGTCTATGCATGGGTGAACAACTTGTATATGACTGTTTCCAACAAGTTTGTCAAACTTTTTGTTTACGTTACAGGTGACATGCAAGTGTTCCTTCGCTTGCAAAAACGTAACGTTGGCTTACCGTCAGGAACTCTTCCAACAATTTTATGAACTGGCTGACTACAATAAGCAACAGAGTTATCTTCAAAAACTTGTTCATCCCCAGATGATAAAAAGGAGACGATATGGGAAGTACCACCATCCTTCTGGAAGTAGAAGGCAACACTCTTTCAGTTATCATTTGCTTCTTCCCGGTGGAAGTGAAATAAGAGTTTGTCTTAAGACTTTGTGTAATACATTCGGGGTTACTGCAAGAAGAATTCAGTTGATTAGAGAAAAGATTTTGGAAGGAAAAATGGATGCTACTGATCAAAGAGGAGGCCAGTGAAAATGTACTGAAAAGCAGTTGTGGACGGAAAAAATAATTGAGCACATTAAGAGTTTTCCAAGTGAAGAAAGTCATTATGCTCGAGCCAAAAGTACAGATAAAATGTACTTATCACCTGATCTCAATGTTAGCAGAATGTATAGAGCCTTCCTTGAGAAATATTGTCAACAGTATGCTGGGAGCAAAG
Organism: Centruroides vittatus; assembly: GCF_030686945.1. Classification (NCBI taxonomy): domain Eukaryota; kingdom Metazoa; phylum Arthropoda; class Arachnida; order Scorpiones; family Buthidae; genus Centruroides; species Centruroides vittatus. The sequence continues at coordinate 54,343 of NW_027121376.1, read as the reverse complement.
CCCCAGTTACTCGACAATGGTACAATGAAATTTTCCTGACCAAATTCAATCTGTCTTTTCAAAGACCTCGCATGGACACTTGCTCAACTTGTGACCGCCTTGATGTACGAATAAAAGCTGGTGATGCATCAGCAAAAACAGAACTGGAATTACATCATTACAGAGCTGAAGTAACCACAAAAGACATGTCTGATGACACAAAAAATGCTAAAACCTCAGATTCGTATGTTATATCTTTTGACTTGCAGCAGCAAATGTATATACCACAATTAACACACACTGAAATGTATTATGCTCAACAATTGGCATGCTACAACCTTGGAATTCACGATTCAATTAAAGAGAAAGGATGCATGTGTTTGTGGAGTGAGAATTTTGGAGGAAGAGGGTCTTTGGAAATATCATCCTGTATATACCATTATATTACTACTGAGGCTGCTATTGGTGACCGAAAGAAGCTGACTTTGTGGACAGACAATGGTGTTGGTCAAAACAAAAATCAATACGTGATAGCCATGTATCTGGTGTTATTGGCCAATAATGTATTTTCAGAAATAACACATAAATACCCTGTAAAGGGTCACACATTTCTCAGCTGTGATCGAGACTTTGCTCTAATTGAAAAACGGAGGAAAAAATGCAAAGCCTACACACTAAAGGATCTTGTGGACATCATTAAAAGTGCAGGGACCAAAAACCCTTTTACCTGCATCGTATTTGAGAAATTTCATGACTTTAAATCGATTGCCCACGCATTTTTGAATACAAAAGACCTGGGAATCTCAACAGCATCCCAAATTAGACTCTCATCAAATAACTTTGGTAAAGTTATGATTGCTAAAGATGGAGGTAAAGCAGCAAGATGGTGCACTGGGCTTAATGTGCTGAAAGATGGAGTTAGCATTGATGATTTCAAAAATCTTCCACTTCCTCTTGCTCGCTCCCATTTTGGGATTCCTCAAAAGAAGAAACCTGACATTGGTAAAATGATACCATTTTTAACTCCAATAGCACAAACCTATTTCAAGGAGATGCTAGCAGAACCGGATAACTAAATGCCAGTTTATTAATAGTTAACCTGTCACTTTATTATTTGATATTTCAAAATGATATTTGGACTTCCATTAATCTTTCAAATTTGAAGTTTTTAAATACGTTTTAACTTTTATTACACTAAATTAATACCTTATTGATAAAGATTACAGCCCAGTTCAAGTCATTAATAGATTATTATGTTAAAATTGATATTGAATTTGTAAATTGTGTTTAATAATTTAAATGTAAGTTTTTGGTATTCAAAACTGTTTTTCAGCTGTAGAAACATTAATTTTATGACTGCAATCGTTTTTGGCATTTACAACTTTATGCACTTGCACAATTTTGGCATTTACAACGTTATGGCTCTAACCCTGTTTTTAAACTTTTTTTGTTTCCTTACTATTATTCGTAGGTGTTTGAAATTAAACCCAATGTTTTATTCCAAACTATAAATTGTTAAAATAATTTTTCTAGCATTTGATTAAAGTTTGTTCATTAGAAAAAGTGTTTTTTCTCTCTCCTGAAAAATTTGTTTTTTGGCATTTACAACCTTATGGCATTGCACGCTTCAATTATTATTAAAAATAAGTGAAGTAGAAACTTTATTGTTCTCTCAATAAATGTTTTATGTTCTGTCGATGTTCTGTAAAATTATAACATACACATAACTATACATAATTATTATTGTTTAAAATTGTAGAAATGTGTTTGTATATGTTTTATAATTTTCAGGAAAATTGAAGTTTTTAAAAATACAAATGTATAAGAATTTATAAGTTGTAGAATAAGAGTCACTATACAAATAAGTATGTTGAAAAGTATCAAATTATTATAAAGTAACATTATTATATAATTGTCACATAATTAAATGTTAATAATTATTAAAAATAACAAGTGTAGTTGTTTATATAGATAAACATATTGTAAAAAGAATTGTAAAAAAAAATCACCTGAAGGAGACTAAAGATCAAAATGTATATTGATTTCAACCAAAAGATATTAAAACAAGTATGAATTGTGGTCTGTTGAGTCCACCAATGTGAAAAATCTAGTAATAAGGGGACCCAGTATCAATAAACATATCAACAGTTTAAACTAGATACAAAACAAACACAGTAATTAAAAATATGTAGCATATATTTCTACATAAAAGGAGAGATTTTATATTCTTTTTCATTGCCATATATTTATAAGTCCTTTCCATAATTAATGCAATGGGCCTATTCTCAAATACTAGACTTAATTTCAATGCTGCAGTTTCCGAGATAACTTTTAGCATCAGAATTTTAGAGTTCACTTCTGAATAGAAATATAGGGAATGCAGATTCATTCCAGACCACAGATTAGCTCATTTTTACAATAGACGTTTCAAAGTTTATGGAATAGACTAAATTTCAATGAGAAATTCAACATTAAGTTTAGATCAATATTAGCTGTAATGAATGTAAAAATTCAGAATGAAGATGAACAGAATAAGAATGATATCAAAGTAATAGAATGTAATAACAAAGTTTCCATAATCAAGCCCAAAGCTTACAGAACTTATTTTCCATAATTATGCCAGGCTTATTTACAGAAATATCCTATACTTTATTGTATTTTCAATTTATTTTCGAAAGCAGGTAATAACTGTTGAAAACATTTTTACTGTACAATCTCAACACCATCTCAGAATCTTAACTATGAGTGCATTTGATAATGCAATTCATATTTCATTAATTTAAAAAGTTTTCTAAGATTAATGAAAACATCTCTTATCAACTTTAATTTTTGATTATTGAAAATAACTTTTAAAAATATTCTATTATAAATTAAATTCTTATGTGATGCAATATTGGATGATTATTTTCTTTTTTATAACAAAGCAGTTGTTTAACAAGCCTCTATTGTTTACGTTTATTATAACTTTAGAAATATGAAAAGCTCTACAGATTACAAAACATACAAATAATACATTAATCGAAATTACGTGATACATTAATTGAAACTGTAACAAAGTACATGAAATAATTTTTATTTCTGTCACTCAGCATGCTTTACTTGATAAATTATTTTCTTTTAAAAAAATTCTATTTCTTTTCATTGCTAACAATTCTTATTTTTGCATGTTTTATACATACTTTATCCTCAAACAGATTATTTTCATTGAAAAAAAAAAAAGTTGAAAGAATAACTGAATTACATTTGGCAGCTTTTATCAGTGTAGTTATTTCTTACTTAAAATTTTTTCTATGCATTTATTAAATTATATCAATTTATGTTGGATTAATTAGCAAATGAATAAAAAAGTGTAAAATAAGAAAAAAAATTTACTTTCTGCAGTAAAGAGTGTTTAAAAACTTATAGAAAAAGTATATAGCAATTTGTTGGTACAGGCACATTCGCTAATGTGATGAGTTAGCTTCTATATAATCACTGTAAAGTCATCAGAAAATCATAGCATTTCTTTTTTTTTTACACTTACCGGTTCATATAAAAGCCAAAAACATATTGTGTACTTAATTAATGAATGATAGTATAAATAAGTGATAGGCATAACAAAAATAATGCAAAAGTAAAATTAATAAATAAAAAATATGCTATAGTACTTTATTGTTAACCTTAAAATATTTTTGTCCTTTGTTTATGATGACTAAACAAGCACTACATTTTATAGGCACACAATAATTATAATAATACTAATAAATAAAAAGCTTAAAAAATTTGAACATTACCAGAATATCTGGCAATTTTTAATATTGGAACATGATGTGCACAAATGCTAACAGATAAGAAGAAATAACAAAATGGCAATGGGTTAAAAAAAAAACTAAAGTTGCGGAGGACTGAACCCATGTAGTTCCAGTGTCTAGAACCTTACCCACTTAGCTATTGCGATTCCTAGGATAGGTAGAACTTCTAGACTTATAAGCTAAACACTCAATTTTCAGAGACCTGTTTATTGGAAATGCTTGAGAGCAAATCCTAATATTTGAACAAGAAACTATTTGTGTTTACAGCTACATGCTCACCAAGTTACATTTGAATTGGAGAGAGAAATGTCTGGCCATTTGTCAGTCAGCTGATGCACATGTCACTGTCTAAAATCTCTTAAACAAAGACAAGCATCAAAATCTTATTTATAATTTAACAATAATCTTATGTAAAATCCAAGAAAATTGACCAAAAAATGTTTTAAATAAAAACAAAAATAAATTTAAGGCTTACAAAATAATAAATTCTTATAAATTGTAGTTTTTTTTATCATTAATAATTCTTTTAACAAACTATATACAGGATATGGAATAGGTTAAAAAATTACACCTTTGTCAATCCAGCAAGAATTTAATAGCATAAAAACGTTTTCAATCATTTTAAATGATCTTCCTCAGCTACAGAAAACAGAACATTAAAAATAAAACATAAAATGATTATGTTTATGAAAATATAAAAATTAACGGAAAATGTCCTTGCGGACTAAATATAAATAAATAAAATAAATGACATAAATAAGGTCAAGAATAACAAAAAAGAATAAATATAAGATATAACATTGATAGAATTATCAATTATTGTAAAATGATCAGTAGATAACGTGTCTGCATCTCTATGGTTTATACAACCAGTCCTCATGTGTGCCTTGAAGATTTCCAACTTCTCCAGATGCTTCACCACATGTCTATTCATCGTTGTTTTGATAATAGCTGCCTGATCCTATTGTTCTGATCACATTAACATCTTGTTGTCGTGCGTATGCTGCTAGCATGATGCTGTTGAGGTTCTTATTGATGTATACTTTTGTTCCTTGAGTCTTTGTTTTAAATTGCGCATAGTTGCCCCCACATAAACAAGCTTGGATCGAAATGTTAATTGTGTAAAGGTACCGAATAAACTCCCGTCATTGAATTCAGATCTACTTTCTTTTTATCATTTCTTAAAAGCTTGTAAACAGTGGGATTACATCAGTATACAATTTGAAGATTATTAGCCTTGGCAATATTTCTATGAATTTTGTTTAAAAATGGGATGTAATTTAGCACCATTCTTTTCGCCCAGTCTATTCTGGGAGCATGTCATCTTGCGGTTTGGAAGGATATGATAAGCCTCTCCATCTCTCCTCTCTGGTATCCTTGTTACTCAGCTATCTCAAGAATGTAATTCAGCTCCTTTATCATGTCATGAGAACTTGTGCAATGTGTATAGGCACGTTTAATCCAAGACCTGAAAGCTAACTTGATGTGCTTGGGATCAATGGATTAATATGGGATAATAATGGCTGAAAACAGGGTTTATGATATATGTCGATCCAGATTTCCCCTTGTTTGCAAGTGATGGAAATGTCAAGGAAGATAACCTTAGTATTGCTCTTTTGGTCAACCTGTAGTGATAAGTCGTAAGGGTTATCATTGATGGTGTTTAAAAAATGTTGCGGGTCAGACTCCCTTTGCCACAGTATGAAAATATCATTTTGTACGCTAGATACATGGATGACATGTTGTTGAAACTTGAGTAGGACAGAGTTTTCGAGTTGACATAGTACTAATTTGCAAAGGATTGCAGACGTAGGGCTATCCATAGGTACACTTCTCTCTTCTAAGGATACTTTTCCCTCAAACTCAAAAAAAGATGTATAACAAATCAAATGTGCAAGCTCAGGATATGAACATGATAATGTGGCGTATTATCTATATTGGTAAATAAAAAATCCCGTAAAGCACAGAAGCAAGAAGGTAATTTTATCGATCAAAGGATACAAGGATTTGTAGTCCAACACAGTCATATACTCATTGTCTGTAAGAGAAATTCCTCTGAGACTTTCCACAAGCTGTAGTGAGTGATAATGGAAAATGGATGGCACCTGATCCCTACCATGGAAAAAGTTGACTAGTTGTTTTTCAATCAAGAATGTTGGGGAGCTACACTTTTCAATCATGGACGTATCTGGTTTCCCGGTTTGTGTGTCTTGGCAAATGCAAATATCCTAGGTGTTTTTGGAGTGAGGATCATAGAGTTTTGCATATGCATAAGTCATGCTAGAGCATTGGAAGTGAATCTCCTAACCCTTTGTTGTAAAGTATCCAAGAAATTCACAGGTGCAGGTTGGAATTTGGTGGTTGTAATATATTCATTCAACTTCTCATTGTAAGTATCCTGTTTTAGAAGTACTACACCTTTTGACTTATCCGCCCTCATAGCAGAATGTTATTTTGCTGCAATCATTGCTGTGATTTCTTTAAGCTGAGGTGGAACTGTTTTGCATCCAAACTATCGTTTTTTTTCTTGTGCCATGTGGAATCTGGTTTTCCAACGTTTATAATATTGATCGGTGTTGTTCATGCCGTTAATGATGAGTTCAATATCAGGAATGAGCGTTTCTGGTTGCGGTATGGGGCAGGAGCAAAGAGAAGTCCAAATTTTAGAACATCTAAAATGCATGGTGGAGGTATGATGTTATTCTATGTCATGATATGTGAGCCTTGCATTTTCTGTGGTCTAATATTTTGGCAACAGAATATCCATTTAATCTTTTTGACGTACAGAGGAAGATCGTTTAAAATAATTGAAAACATTTTTATGCTATTAAATTCTTGCTGGATTGACTAAGGTGTAATTTTTTAACTTAATTAATAATTAGATTAGAATTACACTGTGAAGCAATTTTATCAATGATTATAAACAATTTATAATTAGTAATGTTTATCAAATTTTGATCAAAATTCTGATTAGACATGTAAATATTCAACAGATATAATTTATCTATCTATTTTAATAATACCTTCTAATAATTAACCAAAATTCCTGATAGCTATATCATTTTTGATATAGAAGTTTCTTTTTATGTATGAGATCATTATGAATTATTACTTATTTAAATAATAAATGTATGATGTAATATTGTTTACTAAATGCAATATATTTTAATATTTTAAATGTAAATGTAATCTTATAACTGACTAAATGTCACAAACAATAATCAATATCAAAAATAAAATTGTTTGAATATCACAGAATATAAACTGTACTGGTAAATGTTTAGTATAACACAATTCTCTTAAAAAATTTATCATAAAATTTTTCTTTATACCTGCAGTAAATTTAATATATTATCAATACAGATGAATTATTATTATATGAGAGACAGTAATATATGATTACAGAGGAAATACATGAATCTTTCTCATTTTCCATAAAGCATGATTCAAAAAGGACTTAAAATTCTAAATACTTTCAAAGTTGTAATCAAAATCCTTCTAGAATCAGTTAAAGCATTACTTTAGAGCAAAACAAAGTTTTACCTCAACAATCATTTTAGTTCAATACAAATGTCATTGATGATATAGCAGACCTCCCATCTGAATTCAATTTCTTACTAAACTCAAAGTCGTCATTTCAGTAACTACACGTGTAAATTGAGTTTTAAACTCAGTAAAATTTACAAGCAAGGGTAACATAAATACTAGATTTTTAATAAAGTCCTAAAAGAAAAAACCAACAGATGTCAAATCTGAGAAATGAGGTGGCCATGCTCTCAGTCCTGCTTGACCAACCTACTGGTCTGGGATATCTTTATTGAGAAAATCACAAATATCTGTATTGAAAATTTATTGAAGTCTTAGAATTAATTCTGCCCTTTGAGCACAAAACTCAAATAATCATTGCAGTTACCAAACTGACGATGTACAGTATACGATATGTAAGAAACTGAATTCAGATAGGATATCTACTATATCATCAATAGCTGTGAACCAAAATAACTGTTCCAGATAAACTTGATGTATTTTGCTATAAATTAAATGTAATGTTAATATAACGATTGAATAATTTAAATCTTAAATTTTAAACTATTACAATGTACTCAACTATTGTTTTCAAAACTGATAAAATAAATCATTAAATTACTTAATTCATACATTAAATATTAAATAGGCCAATATCATAAATCAAAGATTAAAAGTTTGCTCAACTGAAATATAGCACAATTTCCTATGAAACAATGAATTCTAAAAACCATTTCAACAAATATAAAAATTGTCATATTATAAAATTCTTCTCTTGTAATTTATTTCAAGACAAGAAAAAGCAAAATTATACTATTTTAATTAAATATTTAAAAAGGGTAGTTAGTTGTTAAGATACAAACTTCTTTTCTGACTGTTCATCCGAGATAAAACTATTTAAAAAAATAGACATTAAAGAATAATCAAATAAAAATTAATTTACTTTTCTTCAATGTCTTTATTGTGATAAATGCATTTCGATTCAACAAGCCTCATCAGTATCACACTTTGACATTTGAAAGTTTAACCTTCTGGCAATATGTCGTCATTTTTCATCCATGTAAGAAGACATTTACTAATGAGTAAAATGTACAAAAAGTGGCTTATATCTGGTTAAACAGAACGAAGACTGAAGCAGTGACATTTGGGAGTTATTATGTTTTCGAATGAATTCAAATTTAATTAGCACAGATGTAATGAAAAACACTACATCAGACATTGAAAAAGCAAGACCTAAACTTGAGTTGTTTGATGAGAACAGTAAAGTTTCAATGAGTCAAATGATTTGGGATTGCATATCCAATAAAGACAACACTTTATATAGATGAATCTGTAAATGCAGAGTGCTAAAAAAATGTTTCATCTGCCAAACTAATTTTAACAATCAAGGAACATTTCATGATATGAAATCCTGTATCTTCTAGAACAATTTTGTGTCATGTCACCATAATGTAAGACCACGATAACCGAGGTGATAAGTAAAAGCATAATGTGTTCTTTCTGTATTGTCACTGAAATTGACACACAAACTGTTGTTTAAGTTTTTAAAAAATTCTACAAAAGGTCCAAATCAGATGCTTAAGCTGGTCAGACAACATTCCTGATCTCAACACTGTTGAGAACTACTGGCACATTATAAGCACATAAATTGCAGAGAGATCTGAAAATGAACTGCAGGAGTGTATTAGAAATGTTTGATATTAATACTTAAAGTTTGGTTTAGAATACTTAAAAAAACTCATCCACTCTATGTCAGTGTTGCCAAACTACTATTAATGTTCAAGGTAATTCTACAAAATATTAGGATACAATTCAATGAAAAGTAACTGTTTATGTTAAGTTTTTCAGACCTATTTATGAAAACCTTTTTTTCCTAACTGCAAATGGAAAGTTCTTATGACAGTGCTCACTAACAGTACTGATGAGAATGTGATATGAAATAACAGAAGTTCAGTGTAGCATTATATGTAATAAATTACATGTTTTTTGGTTTATTCTCTGTACTGTATGTGTTATCATTGTCAATTCTGATCATAACTTAAATATATTACTTTTCAGATCCATGTGATACATTTTAATATAGCTCATAAATGATTCAATTTCCATGTCATTACATATTCATAGCTACTACTATATCAACTCTATAGTAGTAACCATAGAAATTGAATCATCTATAAATTAATAAAAATATATGTGATGCAGCCTATAAAATGGAAAATCCAAAGTTTCATTTTTTGGATGCATGTTATTCTACAGATTAATGAATATATTTATAAGAGGCATTTACAGTAAAATGTTACTAGAGACAGTTGTCATTGAAACCTAAAAATCAACAATTTCAATCACATTTACATCACTCAATTTTACAGCAAAATTTACTTTTCTATCACATATATCAAATTCTAGATTTGTCTTTATTGCTTTAATTATTTTATATGCATGTTTTTATAATTTGTAAGCATTTATAAGCAGCAATTGTTAAAAAGTAAAAAAGTAATTAATAATAATCAATTAAAAAGTCATAATTTTACCTTCTGATGTTATCCAAAACTGCCACAATTCGTCAATACTAATATATTTATCATTACGATGAAAGCCTTTTTGTCTATCGTATCCATTTTCATATTGAAGTTCATCTCTTAAAAACTACATTGAAAAAGTTTCAAAAATTAGTCTCGGCATATTAAAATTCTAATTAAAAAGTCCTTAATCTATAAAAGACCATAGAGCTATTTCTTTATCTCTACGTATTTAATTACATAAATAATTGCTTGTATGCCAATAAAATAATTGTACTATTCAAAACTAATATTCTGGCACTAGAATCTAAATTTACATTTGTAAACTGCTATCATTAGCATTCTTACTAGCATAGTACAAGTGAAATGCTAAATTTATATTTTCATAAGCATGTTCAATCTTTTTTCCATCGCTACAGATTTAATTAAAAATGTTCTTACATAATATGCTACCTCCTGAGTAAATTACAGTTGTAAATGTTGTATGTAATGTAATATCAAGTAACGTCATTAAATAAACTTTATAAAATAAAAATGCTATATTTTAAATAAATTGTACACATAATTATTAATAAGCTAACATATGTGATCAAATGTTTAATTATTAAGAAAAGTAAAATCAATTTATGTATTTTTAACATCTTTAAATCTAAATATATATGTATGTTATTGATATCTTGATAAAATATCGAAAGCAGAGATATAGCTTGTAAATAATATGCTATTAAAGAAATAATCTACGTCATTGTTTGATGGTGATTATTTCTTTATTTCTTTTCTGATTATTATTTCTCATTTTTAGAAGTGGTGAATATGAACTGTCGGATAATTAATTGAGCATTTTCACTCTTAGATTAACAAGAGAAAGTAAAATTTCATTAGGGAATCTAATACCATTATATTCAATTGCCATTAATAATTGTTTTTTAGTTCTATTTATTCATCTCTATTCTTTTCACTGTGTATGATAAATAGAAAAGCAAATTTTTGCTTTTTCTGTTAATGGATATTCCTTTATATAATCTAAAATAATTCTCAGCTTATCATCAAGGTACATTTTATAATTGAAATGATGCTAGAAACAATGTGTCATCCTATTTTGCTACAGTCAAAATAATATATTTTTATAATAAATAGAGAAAAATACAAGATTAAAAGATTCTTTAAGAACACAAAAATTAATTTTAGTCGTATTTTAAATTACGGTTAATATGTGAATGTATATACTTCTTCAACCTAGCATTTTTCCACTTAGGCAGGCAGGATCTGTCATTTGGATCTTTGACCATCATTTGTTTTGATCCTTGGCATCATCTGGATGAACATGAGTGACCTTTAGATCTGCATTGATTGTATCATACCATCTTTGTTTTGCTCTCCCAACTGGTTGGCAACCAATAAATGTATCTATATCAAATTATAGTCTGATACCTAAAAACTTTCTGGATCATGCAATACCATATATAAACATTAATACTAATACAAGACAATTTTGCAATAATTATTATGTCAAAAAATATTAATTATACGACGTTGCATCACTTAATAATATTTTCAATAAGAGTATCAAATATAAAAAGTATTCTCACATATTCTTACATTACAATGACTAAGTAAGAATTTAATACTACAATACTAACTTTTCTATAATGAAACTCACAATAGTTATATTTACATTAGTTAAATCTGATAATACATTTTAATTAATAAAACATAGGAACTATGCTCTTTATTAGTTAAATTATAACTTAAAAAAAAATGCTGTAATATTAAAACAGTTTTCTGAATTTATAGAAGCAATATTTATTTATTAAAAACTAATTTACTAATTATTTTATTTTTTTAAAATGATTATTCATGCTGAAAAATATGATGCATCATTTGACTGGTAATTATGCTCTAAATTATTACTGAACGATAGTATATAAGAGTGTTTAAGCTAATAAAGTCTCTAACAGGGATTAAGCTAATTAAGTTACTATAATATTGATTATATAGTTCTTTATTAGATCTTAACGTCTAATAGTTTAAAATATAATTTAATAAATTCATATGAATAAAGAATAATTTACATATTAATTTGAATGAAGCATCAATAAAGGATATCCTGAAGTAATATTATATTTACATATCTGCATTGTGTAATCCCAAGAGATGTGTAATGCTTTCCACAAAAATGTCTTCTACATCAAATTTTATATCCATAAAAATTCAAATAACTGTTCTACATATTTTTTTATAACCTGTACAGGTTTATCTCAAAACAATTTTTTTTTTTTGGCATGTTTGCATGCATGCATGTACATGGAATATTAAAAATGTTACTTGCATATATAATATTTTTAACACAGTTCTTTAAATATAAAATGTTTTCTAAACGTATAAAACATTCCAATAATTTTGCTTTTGTATATGCATAGTTATAATAAAATTATTATAAAATTTTAATAGCAAGGTTGAGGCCGATGTTTTAAACGCGAAAACGTGTATGTCAGACGTTCGGCGCCGCTTTCCTGTAAGCCTAGATGTTTGACAACGGTGTTTGGAAAGTCAGTGGAATTGTGCTCGACACTCCAAACACCACTGTAAAACTTCTAGGCTTACAGGAAAGCTGCACTGAACAACCGACGTAGATGTTTTTGCATTTAAAACTTCAGCCTTAACCTCGCTAATGACTTAATTCATAATTCATACTAATTCTTAATTAGTGATAAATTTATACAGGAATGACATATATATCAGGATCTAAGGGCACTGAAATATGTGCAATCCTTGGAGAAATTTAATCCACTACTGACTTATTAATACTAATATCACAACCTTTATTTAATAAATTTGTGTATTAATATCACAAGAAAAGCAATCTCTAAAAGAATACTTTTCAGTTTAACATTTCTAATTTTATTGTTTAATAAATTAGCTTGGTTGCACTAAGTTTTTTCATTAAGTAAGCATTGACACTGAAAATTTTGGCAACAGAATTACTACTCAAGAAACGATTTTTTTAAGTATTATGTAATCATTATCTCACTGAATTTTACAATAAAATAATAATATTTGTATAAGAGATATTTTAAGAAAGAACAGAATGATAACATCAATGGCCAAGATCTTAAATCTGATGATAACATATTAAAATAGGCATAAAGTATAAATAAATTAAATGCTTATCTTGTTAAATAATATCGTGTGATTAAAATTTTAATAGTTTACAGTATTTAGAATCATCTTATACATAATTCACAAGAAGAAAAATTAATTATAAAATCAGATTTAATTGCATTAGAAATGTATAAAGTACACACAATTTAAAAATTACTCACTTCGTCACTTTCGGCAATGTCTATATTTCCGTTAGCATCATCATCCAATTGTTGATGAAGCGTGACAATGGCATCATAACCCATTTTATCAGAACAGGCATTTATGGCTTCGCAATCCCACTCTAAAGCAATATAGGAATAAATTTAAGTGTTAAAAATTCATGTAAAACGTTTAGAAACTACACAAATTAAAGATTTTACATTCAATTTTCGCGAGAAATTAATCGCTAAGATATTATTCTCATTAAAACAATAAAATGCATCACAGATAATCGATTTTTTTCAACAAATTTCGCTCGATTCGTGACGCTTCTGGCATTAATTTTGTTAATTAAAAATTGTATGCAGCGTGGTAACATTATTTTACTACATCAAATTTGTAAAATACTTAGTTTAGATGGAACTTAAAACAGAAAATTGGATCGACCTTGACAGTTTACCGAGCGGTCGCAATGAATTGCAAAACGTTTAATCTGATTAATTCTCTGAATCGAGAGTTGGATGCGTTGTGCAACTATATTGGATTCAGAGACTTTACTTCTTATAATACCTTTTAATCTAGTTTTTATCGCAGATAATCGATATATAATTTTTTTTTCTACGGAAAGTTATAAGCGGCATAAGTTTGTTTACCCTAGAAACTAAGACGATTAGTTTTTTTGGACAATAACCAAGTTAAATGCCAAGAGAAATTAATTCCGTAGCAAAAGCTGGAAAAAATGAATCCACAAGGCCGCTACAACGTGTCAAATTTAGGTCAGAATTAAAGATTACAAACCAAATGAGACTTAATAACGGCCAAACCATCTGTGCCTGTGTATTAAATTAAAATTGCTTTTTTAAACTGCTACAGCAGGGAATGTCAGAGAATCGTTTATCGATCGTGTAATTTTTTTCACGTTGTAATTAATGGTAATCGCGATAATACGATAAATAAAACTGCATTTCCTGTAAATAAATATATAGAATTATTTAAATACAGTTGGTGATTTTATATTTATTTTACGTGTAAATACACTAGCGCAATTTAAATTCTCCGACGAAGAATACTAAACCCGCTAACCATTACTCATAATTGAAGTAAAAAACAAAAAAAAAAATGTTTCTAAATAGACACTTCAAATAGATTTTAGTAAATAACAAAATATGCAACCGGATAGTATCTCATTTTGTATTTATATAAACCTGTAACTTGACAGTTTTCCAACAGTCAACCTTTCGAGTTTGTTTTTTGAGCTTCCACGTGTGATTAACGTGGCAAAATTATCCGTCTACGAACGAAATTTTCATTTTAAGAAAACTCCACCTGCTCATTTTGCAGTAGAATTAATATTTTTCGAGAATATTCAGTTTAAATTTCAATTTTTCTAACACGAAAAAAAAAATAAAAATTTGACATACGAGAGAGCGTAAATATTTTACCGATCAGTTTCCTATGAATGATGAGACAATACACGGCTGACGAAATCAATTCATTATTGTAAAATACTTTAAGCATAACAGTTACGAAATAGCAAAAATTTTTAAAATACAAATTATTCCTATCTTACCAACAAATTTTTAAACTGTAACTAGGCTACCCGCATAATTTTTGTTGCAAATTCACAATCACTTTCATAGTAAACTTTATAACCTCTTTCGTAATCTTTATGGTAATTTTACAACTGCTACTGTAATTTCTACAGCAAATCTACAAACCATTTAAATAATATTAAATATAAGAATAGCGAAATTTTACAGATAAATTACCATTATATGAATAAAGACATATATAAGTATCATTACAACATCTTACAAATGCTTTAGCAACTTTTTTTTTTAAACCTTACAACCGTTACTGTAATTTCCCCCCCCCTTTACAAACCTTACAACTGCTATTATATCTTTCATATTATTGTTATAAGTGTTTTGAATCTTTTTATATTTATATTTTAACATTGCTTCGTATTACAATTGAAATAACCAATATCCGTAATAAATAAATAATTATTAAATCTGACCTAATTTGTATTTTCTGAATTGATTACATATTATTAAACTAAAATTTTCGCTAGTTTACAATTTTTATTTTAAATTTATTTCACTTATCTCTCGACTTTCCCACCTTTTTCTAACTAATCGAGAAATTACTTCCCTATTATTTTCTACCGTCTTCCTTGTTGTTCTAATGTTACAACCGCTTTTATTTTTTATTAGTTTAACTAATCTTACAATTTCTTTTCTTACTCTACCAACCATAAAATAACTCTTTATCTTCTTTTTCTACTAATCTTACAGCTACTTTTCCTTTTGTTTACTATTTTTTTATACGTTCGAGTCAATTGGTAACGATATTTAAAATTTGTTGTGTTACATTACAAAAGTTTCCGCAATTTTTATATTATTTATTTAAATATTATTAACTTCAACAACTGCCATTATCAATTTTTATTTGAAATTTATTCTTGGAATAAATTTCAAATAAAAACAGCTGCAGTTATCAATTAAAATTCTGTTTTATTTAATTATTTACCGAAGAAAGAATCGCCACTTTATAAACTTTACTGTAATATCCATTGAGTAAATACAGTATGCAAGTCATTTTTTGTATAGAACGTAAATATATAAGTTATATATAAATGTAGACACTGTATATGAGGTATTTAAACGCTTGGCATTCTTACAAAACTGACAGAAAGGAAAGAAAAAAAAAAAATGGAAATAAAAAAAAAAAATTCAAATATCCTCCCACTACTGTAATTCTTTTCTGTGAATTAACGTCGACTGATTTTAACAACTGTTAAACCGGTTGCGAATATTCATAAACGAGGACGATTGTATATATTCCATATTGTCTGGTTAACAGGAGGATAAAACCGGCAGAAACACTAGAAATACAAATATCGAGTGTTAAATAACGGAGTAACTTGTGAAGAAATAAATTTAGCTTAATCAATAAAGATCCTTCAAGCGAACAATAAGCTCTGTATATTGGATAAAATGACCTTTACATATACATAAGTAATCATTAAATGTAGGCACATAGGATGCAATTTTTTGAAGTAGAAAAACATCGAAGTAGAGGTGAAATGTCACCGATTCGACCTTGACTTATTCGCGCTACTGTTTCTGTAAGTGTAGGAAATATGATAGAAAATACAAATGATAAGATTCTAACTTTAAAAAAATACATATAAATATATATATGCTTCAAGTAAAGAGTTGCTAACTCATCGACCACTTACGTGGAATCTAAATGGTGTTTAGTGAATAACGACGAGCTTAGTTAAAGGGCGAGCACGAATCTTACAGGAAGAACCGAAAAAGATGAAAAAACAATTTTAATAAACGTATTTTAAGGTTTCGTTCGATTTATTATTCTGTGAAAAAACTACAGCAGGCGGAGAATTAAAATACGGAATGAGTTTCTATGACAGGTGGTGAAAAACGATAAAGAATAAACATCCGTTAACTTCTGATCGATTTTAAAAGTTGTTTATATATAATTAAATAAGTATTTCGAAATAACTGCCTTAAACTACTGTATTCCAAAGAGCGCAAACTTAAAACTAAGCAATCTTCTGTCATTCTAAAAACATTTTCTTAACAAAATAGAATCTATCTGTTCTAAAATATTTATATTTTAGAACAGATTTATATTTATATTCTAAACGATGAATAAATAAGTTATGTGGAAAGCTGTATCCTTGCTTCTTAAAACAGTTTCTTCTCCTTTATAAATCACTAAACAAAACACATTTCACTCTGTCATTCAAAGTTTCATATTTAATATAGAAATCATGTGGGAAATTGACTTCTCTTATTATTTTAAACCAAAGTAATTTTCCTCGTTGGGTTTATACAGATCATCCAAGCTTCCTTCAAGACAAGTTTTCTATAATTAAAAAAATAAAAAGTGTTTTATGCTCACAACCAGTAAGAAACTCAGAAAAAAAATTATGCTAGAAAAACCTGTTATGGAGATTGATTAATTTCAATAGCAAATGTTAAATAAGACTATATAAGTTTTTCCATAACTTTTTTGTGTGGCTATATAAGGAAAATTAATTTATTTTAACCTATATAAAACTTCACTAACATTTCTCTTAATAAAATTACAGTTAATGATTTTTTCTTTATTTATTAGGAATATGTAAAGGATTATTATTACATTCTTCTAACCGAAAAAATAACTATTTTTATATACAGGAAATATTTTAAATCTTAAAAAAATGAATAACTTAATTGATTACTGTTACAATAATATATAATAATAATATCAAGATTAATCTAATTATACATCAAAGTACTATGTAATTGAAATCATAGACAGTCTGATTAACAAGTTTATCAGAAATAAAATTCTAGGAAACTGATTAGTAGGACAAAGCTAGTTATGACCTTAAATAAAAATTTCTGTAAATATTTTCGGCCAACAATTTGACTTAGAATTTATTAAAGTATTAATAATAATTTCAAAAATAATTTATCTGAAATACATTTCAAAATGAAACATTTTTTAATAGACTTCACCTTCACATTTTAATGATATAGCATTGTATAAACATATCCGTTTACACAACTTTATAAAAATAATCAAGATTCTTACAGTGGCCTACCTTTATTTTTTTATTAAACAAACTAAATAACAACCGAAACTCGTATATTTGTTTGTTCCCTTTATTAAAATACTCATATTTAAATCCTTTTTTATTTTTAAAGAAATAAAAAAATACATATCATGTTATTACTGTATTCATGTTCATATATTCATGTTATTACTATAAACAAAATTTTGTTTTCTGTGAAATCAACACTACAATGAGTCATCATTATATATATATATGTATAATATTCCATTTATACTCAATATTCTTAAGTCATATCATTGAAATATTACATGTGATTTTTTAATAAGCAATGATGTATATTAAATAGATGTAGTTTTCTTGTAGCATGTGTAAGATTGCTGAATCTTAATACTACATACTTCTGGCTTTAAAAAAATTAATATTCTTAAGCATTTTCATATTTATTTAAAACAAAATGTAACACAGTATTCTACAATATGTACTTGAATGTTTTTCATTATAAATATGAATGTATATATTTGTCTCAGATGAAAATAGGAAATGTAGTGAATGTAAACTGAATCCGTATTTCTTACAAAGAGAAAAAGATTACAGTAGAGCATCGATTATCCGACTTAATTGGGGACTGGGGTTGGTCGGATAACGAAAGTCGGATAACCGAAAAGTATGAAAAAATACATTATTAGTATAGTGTATTAGGCCTGGTTTAAATACTAGCCTCCCTTTCATGGTCGAGCCAGTGCTGCCAGCTAAAACATGCAGAAATTTAACAAAAATAATATTAAAGTAGCCAAGACATAACCAAATATTGTAGCGCCACATCACTAGCGGACATTTGAATTTGCCGACTAGAACGCAGTCGGTTAACCGATAAATCGGTTAATCGAGGGTCGGATAATCGATGCTCTACTGTATTTATAAATGTGAAAAATATAATTGATTAAATTACAGATATTTTAAAGCAGTTTTAAGAGATTTAATTTATTTTTTAAGATCTACTAAAACAGTAAATTAAGATTTCCAATTCAATATGGTGTTGAATTAATGACAAGAGAGCGAGAGATGAACATATATATAATATTAAACTTTTCTTTAAAATAATAAGAAATTTCATATAGCTCTTATTTTTCATGTTATTTTGTCACTTTCAATGCTCTTTACATATATAAAATATTAATTTTATTAATAGCTCACATACAGGTATTAATTAAAATGACTTTCCATAAAATAGGAAGAAAACGAGAAGCTTTTGAAGGGCAAAGTACATTTTCTGAAATGTAATATTTTGAAAGTTGTTTAGAATTTAATCATTTTGTTATCTATCCATTTCTTGAACTATAAAATCTTGATATTCCCACCTCGACGTATCTAAACCAAAACTTTAATAAATTCCAAGAATTCTTTAAAGTATTGCTTTATACGTAATTATTATTATTAAATATTTAAAAAGTTATTTAAAATTTCTGATTATTAAATAATGATAATTCAATATTTTAATTTTTACATGTGAAAATGATAATTATAAACATTAATGATTTTAAATTATTTTCGTATACGCATTATTGTTATTTATATTGCAGTTTTTTCTAGTTATTACAGTAAACAATTGCACTTGATAAAATTTCTATTTTATGATTTTAAAACAATTGTTTTAATCCACATTTCAGTAGTTAACAGTCTTATCTGTACTGAGTCATTGAAAATGCTATCTAATCAAAAATATTATCATAGCTCTTAAGGATAAGAATGGTCTGGTAACTTGCCCCCTCCTAACAATTTATATTTGTTTATTTATTACTTAAGTACATATATTAAATATCTCAGGACATATTAGATATTACACTACACACACATTTTAAATGAAATAATTAGATCTGCCTTTTTATTATATAATATTACTTATGCTTTTTATAAACAAGTTAGTTTAGTTGTCATATATTTAAAAATATTGCTATTTTAAATTTAAATTACTTGAAATTACTATTAAAACATTAATTTATTGTATAGTAACTTACATTTTCTAGTACCATATTTTACGGACTATAAGATGCACTTTTTTCTTCGAAAAATTGCCTCCAAAATTCAGGTGCGTCTTATAGTCCGTAAAATATGGTAAGTCATCAAGTTTTTCATTGAATTAGCATAAGGAAAATCAGAATGTATTGTTTTCTTACTTGTTAAGTTACTTATTTATCATCTAATATTCTAAAAAGGAAGAATTTCTTCATCATTTAGCTTTCCAGAAAAATAAATTTAAAAATTTTAATTTAAATAAATTTCTTTACTTTCAATATTAATGATTTAACCTTGTTTTCAAATTATTTCCATTTTTCTTTTTAAATTACTTTCTAGTTATCGAATTATTTGAAATAATATCAAATATCTAACAACATATAACATACAAAAATAAACAAAAAAGTCAAATCATCAATAATGAAAATCTGCAGAAATTTATTTAAAACTATTCAAATGTTTCTAAACTTTTTTAAAATTGTTAATTGTGAATCTTTTGCTTGATATATTCCCAGGTCTTAACCAAATGTATTGTAAGAGCTGACCATTAAAAATATTTTAATTTATACACTGAAATTTGTAAAAATCTCTTCAATTATTATAAAAATATTTTGATAAAAACTTAAATTTGTCCTTCTAATTAGCAGTTTAATAAAAATCCGTTCATTAGTTAATGACCTGATATAATTTAACTAGCAATTTTATCTGTGACAATATTCAGCTTTCAATCTTTTTAAATAAACTTTATTATTTTATTTTTAAATTAGAAAAAGGTTTAATAATTATAATAAAAAAAAAAAAAATTGTTAAAAATGCTAATATGCATTTAATTACAAAGATATATAAAAAATAAAACAGTTAATATGAAGTCATAATTAATAATCTAGCAATATTGTTAGTATTCAGGATATAGAGACAATTATTTTAATTAAAGTGTTATTTAGCTATGATTATTGTATGAGAGAGGAGGAAAAATTCAATCTAAGTGTAATAATTTATGAGAGATTACAATCTATATAAAATCCCATCATTCTGATAACATTTTTTGATTATTTCTAGAATAATATTTTTTAAATTCAATATAATGACTGAATTATTTTAAAATTACAAATTACTTAACAAACTTATAAATAACAAATTTCTAGAGAAGATTTTACTACTTTAAAATTCTGTACATATTAACTAATTTTATTATTTATTTGCTCTGTTATTTTAGGAAGTGTTCCAGTCAGAATCTACATTTTGATTTTTTATTCTCGTAATAGAGATTCAACCTTCGTTTAATTATAAAAAAAACATTTATTTTATTATATATTTCGATACCTGTGTAATAAAATCAATAGAATTTTACGAATAAATCTTAAATGTCGAAAACAGTTTGCTAATGAAAAAAAGTACGATAAAAATTTGTTTTTTTTCTAACAAAATCTGTTTAAACAATTGCACAATCATTTAATAGCATCTCTGAAATAACTGTCATTCTAAGAATTTTCTATTTATATGGAAAAAAAAAACTTTTTTTACACTATATGCTTCAAATTATATTTTGTACTATTATTCTATTCAAAATTGAAATAAGAAAAGAACAATTTACCTAATAAGATTATATGTAACTATCATCAGTTAATATAAACATTTCAAAACTTATTTTTAAATTTGAAATGAAAGGCTGAAATATTTATTGATTTATTCCAAGATTTTAATTTTCAACTTGGGAATAGAATATTAAGCCTTCTTGCAATAAACTATATATTCCTTGTATATGTATGTATTTGTATTATATATTAATATTCTGTAAAAATTTAAAAGGAAAAAATTTTAAATCATCACATATTGTAACAACTTATGATGAATGAAATCATCAGAGTAATGCATATAAAAATGGCATAATCAATAATTAATAAATAACAATTATAGCCTCATATTTGTAGGTTTATACAATATTAAATTTGATTTTCATCATACCAAATTGAAAATATAATCAAACTTATGAAAAGTCATTCCATGATTATCAAAATAAAAACTTTCAATTACTTATATATCCACATTTAAGTTAATAATCCAAATATTATCTACAATTTTAAGTAAGTTGTTATATCCTCATTAATAAAGTAATATTGGAAATCATAAAATTTTTTATTGAAGGTTTATGTTAAGAATCAGTTTAAAAACAACTTTTCTTTAAAGTATCCAAAAAAGTTATGGAAAAACTTATATAGTCTTATTTAACATTTGCCATTGAAATTAATCAATCTCCATAACAGGTTTTTCTAGCATAAATTTTTTTCTGAGTTTCTTACTGGTTATTAACATAAAAACACTTTTTATTTTTTTAATTATAGAAAACTTGTCTTGAAGGAAGCTTCGATGATCTGTATAAACCCAACCAGGAAAATTACTTTGGTTTAAAATAATAAGAGAAGTCAATTTCCTACATGATTTCTATATTAAATATGAAACTTTGAATGACAGAGTGAAATGTGTTTTGTTTAGTGATTTATAAAGCAGAAGAAACTGAAAAGTATCCAGAAAAGTTTTTACTTATTATTTACAAAAAAAGTTAGATAAGTAAATAAAGTAATATATTAAAACATTACATTTTATTCATAGATTTCAAGCTACTTAGATTTAATGAAATAAAAATTTAGTTAGATGTTGAAGTAAGTTGAAATGTATCCTATAAAAATTCTTTTACAAATTAAATATTTTGTTTAAAAGTTATTATTTGCCTTCAGATTTAAAATGTACTTAGTATACTGGCTTTTAATAAATTTCATTTATAGTTATATATTTTTTGCAGATTTCTGCCAAGTTATTATATTCAATTATCTTAATATCCAAACATATTCATGAATTAAACATAACATCAGCATTGTTTTCTAAGAATTAAAATAATTTTGTTTGGTTTTTCCATATTAAATCCTTAAAAGTACATATGACAATCTCAAAAAAAGAATGATCCCTATCAGTAAAACCTAATTTTGAGATAATTAATGAAAACTTTTATAATATTTCCCATATTTTCTTCTTGGAATGCAACAAAAAAATTTGTTCAAAATCAAAGTTACTTACCAATATTAAATAACTCATCTTCAGGAATCACATTTCATTTACAGCACTAATATCTTTTTCTATTTTTATTTTATGCAGCTTCAACAAAAATTACAAATGGTGACAACAGAAAGTTTAAAGTTTATATATTTATTCAAACATTTTTCTCACAATCATTTAGGTTTGTTTGTTAAGTTATGGCAATGCAACACTTAAGCAATCTGCCTAGGGGGATACTTTCCAGGATATCTTTTTAAGGGTAACTGGCCCCTATTCAGGCAATACAGACTTGGAGAAAATCCAGAAAACTCCACATGGAAAACTCATCCTGGAGAGGTGCAAACCCACAACTGAACTTCCAGTGTTCGGGGAACAGAAACGTTTGGCCACCAGTGGGCCTTCAATCATTTAAGTACAATTACACCTCTGAATGAGACAGTCTTAACAGAGCCATAGACCGTACCCGTTGGAGCAAAAAAGTTAAAGAAACCATACCCCTCGACCGACGTGGAGCACAGAGAACAAGCAGTATACCGGTTCACGGTATAAACCAATCTTTGGGGAAGAATACCTGTCAAAGATTGCACATACAGGTAGGGTCTGTTTTGCTCTTATGGGGGGGGGTTTATAACTCTGAAGGGTGACAAATACTTCATTCACAATTCACATCTTACCATTGTTTGTATAATCCCTCTCACACAATCCTGCAAGAGACTTAGAGATAAATGTACTTTATCCAAACTTTTTGCTAGCATCATAGAAACTTATAAAATATAAACTTTGATTATATATACTGCGACGTCGATATTTACATGGATATTTATTAATAATTTACAAACGTGTCTTGTAGAAAATAAATACTTACTCTCTTCTTCATCATTGACATTTTCACTGGATACGCTTGACGAAGTTGACATTCTTTTGGAAACTTTGACATTACTATCGTGACTAAATGTTGACGATTTGACGCTCAATTCCGAAGCCTCGGCACAGTTTACGTAAGTACAATGATCACAGTCAATTGTTAAAAGACATACAACTATAACGATCCAAGCAAAACTCAACATCTTGACAAACTTTCTTCCGACAAACACACGCATACAGTAGAAACACACAAAACAAACTTCTGTACGTTTCTTCCCACGACATCTAACGTCAAATATATTTCGACTTTCTTCTTTCTTTTCCGGTAAATTAAATTTCTATTAATCGAATTTTATGTCTTTGTAAATTAAAACTAATTTTATAAATATTCACTTATATACAAATCGAAATAATTTTCACACGATTGGGAATTTTAAACATTATTTTTAATTTTTAAAATTTAAAAGTGCTTTAAGTTTAGTTTTTTTTTTTTTTTTTTTTTTTTTTTTTTTTTTTGGTAATTTGGTGTAGGAGAAGATTTCAAAGTAAGATTTTTAAGAAAATTTCAACGAGCCAGAATATACTACATACAATGGTTGCAACCTTACATACAGCGCTCTTGGTGGCAACGACGGGTACTATCGACCGCCATTTTATTTTAAGTCAAAACATTAAAGTCTATATTATGTGTTGGGCAGGATTGTCACTTTAGAACCTGATTTTTCTCATATAAAACTAATTTGTTTTGTTTGTCCCTAGATTTGAGATTTAGACAATTAGATAAGTGATATAAATCCAGATTGTTGACAAGACTGTCTTGTTTATAACATCGTACGTCCTGCTGTCTTATTAGCTTATGCAAACGATATCGACATAGAAAGTCGTAACCATTCAATTCTTCAAGATCATTTCTTCTTGGAGAAATGATCTGCCGACTTCTTGGTTCCATACGATCTATATAATCTAGATATTTCAGATTTTCTAGCATCTCAGCTTCGTCCTAGTCAAATGTGGCTATTTTTCTCTGAAATAGATTTCTTTGCGCAGGCGTCAAACCCAGAGTTATCGTCTACTCGCCGATTTTCTAGAGTTAAAGCTGTTTCACACTATGACCAACTGGACCGACCGGTCCGACTCCAAGTCGTGTTGCCATGGCAACAGCAGTCGGCCGACCGACTGGTCGTTCCAGTCGGACAGATTTCAAAAGTTAAATATTTGTAGTCGGATCGGAGCAGTCGGTGAGCTACAGCCAATGAGAGCTTCGAAGCTATAACTAATCAGAGTTTAGATTTATTCGAAGTTAGAAAATGGCGGAAGGTACAGTTTTCTAGGAAGCTTTAATAAACGAAATCAGAAAATATCCGTGGCTTTATGATATTCGGCGAGCCGATTATAAAGACAACATTAAAAAAAATAATTCTTGGACGGAGATTTCCAAGAAACTAAGTGTTGAAGGTACGTGATTGACTATAAAACATTCCAATAGATATTGTTGCCAAAGATATGGCCAGACGATAAATTGTAACATATTCAGAACTACAATTTCTGGATACGAATGAAATATGTTTTAAAATAACGCGAAATGCATGATCGCTTTCCGTGACGGCCATGTTTTCTGTTTAAATTGAAAAACTTACCATGATCGGCTAGTGTTCTGATCTGTAACACGCGTTCCGCTTGGTCCTTACGAGTCGGCTACCGACATATAATCATACTCACTTGTCAGTGTGAATGCTTTTATTACTAGTCGGTCCGATTATAGGATCGGTCGGATCGGACCGGTCGGTCGAGTCGGTTATAGTGTGAAACAGCCCTTACAGTTAGAGTTATTGTCTAATTCACAACACAACACCTTTACTTGTTGCTGAGATAGTTTTATTGAAAGAACTAACGTTTTCGGCCTACTCAATAGGCCATCATCAGGCTTAACATCCATAATCGACGGTTTTTTTTTAACTCTTTCTGCCCTGTGGGCACTAAGAGGGCCTCTTTTAGTAGGCCCATTATGGGTTCGGCCAGGCCCACAATGGGGCGACCGGGTGGTTCTTTTAGTAGGCCCATTATGGGTTCGGCCAGGCCCACAATGGGGCGACCGGGTGGTGAGGGACGGGGCCCGACATATCCGAACGGACCACCCCCAAAAAATCCTGGGGATTATTCGACCCGTTCGGATTCGATCCCGGGTCCCCCAGAGTGGTAGGCTGCCACCTTGACCGCTCGGCCATCCGGCCTGTATAATCGACGGTTGTTAAGTGATGTCTATTCGTCACAAGATATACTGACGGATTCTCCTCGAACTTTTCACTTCGATGTATCTTTAATAATCTCATCTGAATTTTTCTCCAAATTTAGTGATAATCTTTTTAATGGAATGGGGAGATTTGGGAAGATTTGCATATCCGCATGCAAGGAAAAGTCGTCTTAGAACTTTCGATGTGCAAAGTTTGGAGAATAACAGTCCGTCAACTGAAGCCATACGAAATAATACTGCAGGCAAAGACTCGTCATTTTCTTTATTGATAAACGTAGTTATTTATTTAAAAAAAAGAAAAAACAAAATAGATTTGCATTGTGCACTGTTTCCGGCTGTCTCCTCAGATTTTCTTTTCAATAAGTTTATATCACGACGTCGTATGAGGTGATTAAGCAGCCCGCTAGTACTTCCTCCGACTGCTTTCATTGTTTTAAAGCATAGTTTGCACATTCCAGCATCTCTTTCTCTCGTGCCTTCGCAGTAATCCCATGGCGAATTTTTATTTATTACCACAATAAACGTGAAACATGCTGTATTAGGGAAAATGGTAAGTTCTATTTTAATTAATCTTTTTATCTATAACTATCTCTATATTTTTATTAATGCGTTTCTTTGTTTCTGTTTCAATTAATCTCACAATAAAGATTCTGATATATCAATTTTAGGAAATCTGATACTAACGAAATCTCAGCGTAATAAAGCACACACCAATGAACAAGAAACACACAAAGTTAAAAACAAGCTTCTACGAGTCTTGCGCTTAATCCAATTTAATTACGATGTGACCATAGGGCCGGTATCTCTTTGATACCACGTCAGGATGACACCACTGTATCCTTAGATTGATACAGAAAATCAATTGCGCGAGCGGTTACGTATGGGTTAGACCCGGAATGAAGCGAGTGGAGAGGATGACGGAAAGAACGCACCCAGAGATTTATATATAAAAATATACCCGTTTATTTTCTCCATAGGACTAATTAGATACAAGCGATTACTTTACAGAGAAACACGTGATAAGGTACATGGCTCACGATCCGCGAACATAAATTCTACGCGGATTAGAGAGAGAGAGAGAGCTTACAAATATTCGCGTGTAGGATAAATACCTCAAGATATGTAGTCGGATGTCGATGTAATAATCGATGATATCCTTATAGACCGTTGTAGGTGTTCGGGCTAAGAATAAATGATCTTATAGTAGATCGTCGGTAATGACTCTGTCCACTAACAGGTAATAGTTGTTCAGGTAGGAAGTGTAACGATGACAGTTCGGCTTGAATATAGATGATGAGGGAGGATCGGCGGCGACAGGTAACTATCCTTTTGAGCGCACAAACACACGGTCAGTAACAACTTCTTCGTCTTACTCATCGTACTCCCTTTTTATATGGGGAGGGAGTTTGCAGGCCCTTCTTTGATTTCGTCAGAAGAGATGATCTTCTTGGACCAATAAAATTATTGGTGACGTAGTCGTGTCACCGAAATTTGACTCATCTTAACAAGGAACTCAACTCGTGGGAATCGAGTTTAAACTGTTCTTATCAACAGAATTTATCAGTTGATTTCCCGTTTAACTAACCCTTTTTGGTCTATTTCGTTCCGTTTTTGTATAAAATATAGTTAAAAGATTATAAAGGTACATATAAATGATAAAGTTCACAATATCCCGATCGTCACAACGATTATCGTTCCATTATGACAAATATTGATAATGTTTGTAAAGAAACTGAAAAGAATATTACTATGTAAGTCGTGTTTTTAGTCAGCACATATTTATGAACTATTTTAAATCAAGACTTGATAAGAACTTTCCTTTTGCATCTCAGGTATCTCGAAAGCAAAGACATGACCCGTTTTCGTAGGGAATCAAGTTATAAAGAGACTAGAAAATTCCTTTTAGTAACCTTATATTACAAATGTAATGTCTCGCTGTTTCTAGTAATGGTGTGGGGCGAGAGAAAAGGGAAAGCTTCTTTCATGGGAAATACCCGTGAAGAATTTGGGAAAATAAATATCGGGTTAATTAAAAGATTTTTTTAACCGAAATACTGGCAAAAAAATTAATTACCGGTAAATTTACCGGGGTAATTTATCGGTGTACCAGTAAACCGATTACCGGTAATGCAATCACTAGTTGCTACTACTATAATAAATTTATAAAAAACCGAACAACGTGTACATTTATTATATTTATATATATACATTTTCATTATATGTGTTATTGATACAGGATTTAATTATTCTTGTAGTCTTTATCCTCGTCTTTACTCGCGCTTGTTCAGACTATTCGCCATGCAAATCCTACATGATTCTTTTTTAATATCCACCACACAATACGAATGCTTATCGTACAATATTCAACACACAAACTACCAAAAACGATCAAGCGCAATTAAGTTTAATTCGAAACGATTAGTTGAAATCATTTAAAGATACAATTAAAGTTTAATTAAGTATAATTAACAAAATCATATAATAAATTATATTTTGAAAAACAATTTCTTTTGAATATATATATAAATATATATTGAATCAGTCAATTGTGAACTGATTCGGGCCAAGGGACATCGGCAAAAAATCTGTGTATTCTGATGTCTCCTTCTTGAAGACGTTTATTTGGATCCTGAAAAGACAAGAAATCATAAAAATTAGTAATTTTTAATCATATTTTTATCTGTAAACTTTCAAAGTCAATTCGTATTACAGTAAGTTATTCAGCTTATGATTACTAATTAAAATTTGATTATCACAAACATTGAAATTAAGTATTCAACAGTGTTGATTAAACAAATTGAATTAGTTATTCAAATATTCACCTAATTATTCAGAAAATGTGTTCAAATGTTATTAAATGAACGCGTTTCTTATTAACTACATAAAATTTATGAAATTCTCGTATAAAACAAGATAAATACTAACATTTTATACTTCGAAATGTAATGAAAAATAATTATGCAAATGAAATGTGTCATAACTAGAGTAGATATTATAACCTTACCTTTTGTAGTAGATCCTCGATCATGTCTACGGCATTCATCGACAGTCGCATTGGATACTGCAACTGAACATTTTGAGCCACTGAAAAGACACGCTTACATTAGTCACAACGTTTCTCTTTATTGTTAACAAATTAAAAATAACGATGGCTTACTTTTCGCTATCTCGATAAGGGACGTCAGGTTCATTTTGTCAACGTTGTTAATTCTTTTCAAATAAATAGCCATTGGGGTTTGTCCAATTAACATCTCATATAATATTATTGCAAATGCCCACCAATCGCAGTAAGCATCTAAACGTAATACGTATTGATTACAAGAGTTAAACGAAATGATTCGACTAAATTCGAATAGAGCACCTTACCGTATGGCTTTCTCTCAAGAATTTCTGGACAAAGATAGAACAAAGTCCCGCAATAGTCTTTGGGATTACGTTCATACTGACGGAAAGAAACGACAATGTCATATAAAATGTGTACCTCTACGTAACTTAGGATATTACAGTATACACTACTTACTGTGCACTGACCGAAATCGATTAACTGTGCTCCTTTCGTCCTATCTATCATGATGTTGCTGGAGCTAATGTCCCTATGAATTATCCCTGTCGAAGACAGAAACAAATTCGTCATACCATTTGCATTTGTAAAAACATGAATAAATAAATAGGTTTAGAAAATCACCTTTGTTATGAATAAACGTGATGGCCGAAGCCACTTGAGCAGCGAGTATTTTTGCTTCGGCTTCCTCCAGAAATTTGTTGTGGCGTATGTAAGCTGTCAAGTCCTTTCCGTCCACATACTCGCAGACAAAACAGAAACTGAAGAAAAGAATTATTAGACTACAGAAGCATAAAGTATTGCCAATAACTCAAATGAAAAAGGTTAAAATTTACCTCGTACTCATTTTGAAACAACTCATTAACGTCACAATATGTGGATGGCTCGATGCGGACGTCCATGCAGTTTTTTCTCTCTTTAACTCGCGCCTCTGTAAAGAAATTATCTTAATTTACACTTAATTAAGAATATTTTTTATATTTTAAATTAATGTTTATAGAACATCGCTTAGTGCATCATTAATAGTTAAATAAATTTCGATAAGCGTGTAATAACATAAATGATGATTTTTGAAGTCAAGGATAATTTAATATACGTGTTCTGTTTTTTGACGGCGACACGAAAACGAAGCTCAAAGCATACCTGTGAAAGACAAAAGCGCTTCATCTTGACGGCTTTCAAAGCCACTTTATCGTCTGAATTTTTACACCGAGCCAAATAAACTGTACCGAAATTTCCATTTCCTATTCCTTCAAACTCGTAATTCTCATTAAGAATGTGTTCATCATATTTCGATGAATTCTGTCGAATTTGAGAACGTGCCAAATTATGTTCCAATTCGCAGTTCTGAAATCGCAGAATCTTTTAATTATAAGCTTCTTTAATTCAAGGATTGTATAAAGAACGAGAACTTACCCGTGAATCGGAAATCTCGCCCGACATACGACGACAACAACATAATTTATAGAATGCATTTCTGCAGAATTCTATAAATTTTCTCCTCTTTGAATACTTGTCTGGGAACTGTAAATCTTCTTTGTTTGAGGGGAAACACTTTGTTCCAAGACAATTTCCGTCCAACTAAGAAAAATCGATAATCAAAGTCATTTACACTTGCAACGTTAACGGAAAAAGTATATAAAACTGCTTTAGAAAAATACTCGTAGATACTAACTCAATCTTAGTCATAAATAACGCTGATTTTCCAAGAGAAAGATAAATATCTTACCTTTGTAGAACAATCCGTAACTTGCTGACCACTTGGTTCAGCATCATCATCTCCCCTGTAAAGAAATTCGATTATATCGTAATTAATATTAAACAAATCTCAATTATAAATCCATTTTCGCTTCCAAATCGCAACAATACAATATTGTTAAATGCAGTTTATTGTTAAGAATTGTTGTAATTCATTGTTATGAAATTACATTTAATATGAAATCGCGTGATTAAATATATGAAATTTTATTCGCGTATTAAAATGAGCTTTTGAGAATTCTTTACAAAGTCTGATCATTGTTTTAAATGTACATTTCTCTCTCGTTGCCATTAAAACGAAAAGTTTAATCCTTCGGAATTAATAAAGTTAGAAATTTATAATAGATGCTTTTATATGTCTGAGACTTCAGCTTGTGTTAAAACACATTGCACTCGAATGGCTCCACTCAAAGATATGTTTAGGTTCTCTATAGGAGCCGATATCTCCGGAAGTAATGCGGTTGTCTCTCCAGGAAGCGCGAATAAGTATTATAGCGGTGAAGAAATGAATTCATCCGTTGTTAATGAGCGATACAGAGAATAAGGAGCCGATCACATCGCTTTAGACGCCACGATTAAGCAATATTAAAGAGTCGCTTTGCACTTATAATAACTTAGAAAGTCGTGAAATATTTTTTTAAAAATATTCTTATTGTAATAATTTAATTTATAGAAATGTTGTAAATGAGTTGTAGGATAAAGCATTCTGTAAAACTCTAATTATGTTTTGAAAAATGACTATTAAGCAATTATAAAATATATTCGATATTTAAATTCAAACGGATTATTTGCCACTCTCTTGGATTTGATCGCGTAAGTGGTTTTAAGTCATGCACAAGAAGAAAGTCTATTCTCCATTTCACATGATATTGAGTTCCACGCTTCTGTTCTTGTTCTCTTTACATCTATTCTATTGCGGAAGTGGCTTGCCTCCTTTCGGCTGCCAACAATTCGAACGACGACGTAAAATAAAAAAGTCATCTTCTGTGTTTGTTTCGAAGAAAAAAAATTTTTGCCCTACCGATGAGTGACACCATCCGTTAGATATGTAATATATAAACGCAAGCACCTAATTCTACATGACAGCATGGTCGGGAGATCGACCAATGCTTCTGGTTTATTTATTTGTATTGAATAATGAAAAAAATCAAGAAGCAGCCCGCTCGGTACAATCTAATTCATCCAATACAAGCGAGCTATAGATGAGTTTGACAGTTTTAAGTTTTAATGTCTAAACGCTGAGTTTTTGGGTTATTAGAATATTGGATAGCCTGATACCTCCACGCATAGCGCAGCTTCTATGTATGTACATCGAAAGAGATTATCTACTCAAATTAATTTCTTTCTCCCTTTTCTTTAGAAGTTATCTGTGTTTGTTTTGATCGTTTGAACTACGACGTACAGGCAAGTAGTACAGCCTGAGACAATTTCAACCCGACTATTTCCACACGAACGGTATAGCGAGTTAAGGATAACATGGCTTGATGTCAGTCTATAAGATGAGGGAATACTTATCGATTGACTCTCTCCTGCTGGGATGTTGAATCTAGAGTTGGATACATACAAGCATTATAAAAGTAACATCGTTCTTGGATTCTTCTTTTTTTGAGAACTCGTCTCTCGGGATATCCGTTATTTTTAAATTTGCAGGGTAGAACAACAATGTTGGTTGGTCGTTCTAACATGAAATTCCAATGGTGTTCCATCTCACCTCGGTAGGTGGAACACTGTTATGCTTTCGTTTTACAGCCGGAGCAAGTCATATCTGTGGTGATTTCTTGTAACCGTGAACGAATCAAAAGGCGAGATAAGATTAACGAGAACGTTTATTAGCTTAGACACATCCGACTTGGATTTTATACAAAAGGCATCTGCTATCGTGAACAATTGACGAAATAAAAATATACATTTATCAGATAATAAATAATTTACTTTTTTGTATACACAACTGAGAAGATTATGTTTCAAGTTATAAACAGACGGTCTTCCGATGGTCAGACATACAAAACAAATGAACAGATAGCGCGTAACTAAAGCGCGGTTTACAATAACGAATATGATGAATCTTAACACTCCTTAATCATATTACAGCGTAACTTTTCGAATATTACACGATTGAAAGGTTTTGTTAGTATGTCAGCAAGCTGGTCGACGCTTTTAATATGTTGCAATTCAACAGTCGTACCAATAAGCTGCTGAATAAATTTTCTCTGAATCTCAATATGCTTTTTACCGTTGGTTATCTTTCCTTGGTGAGCGTTTTTAAGCATGTGAATTGCCGACTGATTGTCGACAAGTAACAACGTGAATCAAGATCATATCCGACGAAGATTCCTTTCATAGACTTTCTCTCCATCTTTCTCCTTTCATGATCCTCAATCAACACATAACACTCGCAGCCAAAATTTCTTAGTTTTGAGATGTTTACCCTACGTCCAAACCAAAGTTCGGCAGGACTTTCATTATCTATAGAGCTCTTGCCTGTTTGATTAATAGTGAATACAGCGTAGTTAATAGCTTTGTAAGGAACTGAGTCCAAACGTTATTTTTATTTTATTATTATTTCTGTTTTATTATCTTTTGTTTGGGGCTTATGTTTATTTAAGACGAAGGTTCCCCACCACTCTCTTGTTAGTAATGAAAAATGAAGATAAAACAACTCACGGAGAAATAAGCGCCGTAGGAAAAATCTTACGCACTTGCGCTGCCCAGCGGAAGTAACAGTCCGCAGAAAAAAAATGGAGGGGGGAGTCCCCACAATCACTAGTAGAGAAATACTTGATAAACCGTCTTAAACATCCCAGTTATAAGCTTTGTCGGAAACTTAAAGCTGCCAGAACAGAAAGTTAATGTTAGCAACTAAGTATGTAAATAAGAGGAGTAACCCAGCTCAAGTGTAACGTCACCTCACAGTATAAAACCCGTACGTTAACCGAAGAAGGAGAGGTGAGTTCCAAACCGAGGCGACTTTGAGAGCGAGGTAGATTCGAAAGCGAAGTATTTTCTGATAGAAGTCCAGATTGATAATTGGACGATCCAAGGTGTTAAAGAGGAGTTCGATTGACGATTTGACGATATCGAAAGGATTGAGGAAATAGTTTCTTCGTATAGTGAGGTGACGGATAGACGTTTAATTAGTAAGAGATTTTGTTCATAGTTTCTAAGTATTTGATTGTCGAATTTCAAAGGGGAAATTATTATTAAGTTAAGCTAAGTAGCTAAGTTTATTGTCGGGTTGACTTGTTGATTTTCGTTAATAAATTTTGTTTGGAATTATTGATATTTGTACGTAGTACGTTCTAGTTGCTAATTAAATATATTTGAACTTTTGATCTGACTTGATATTTGTCGTTATTATTACTAATTTTTCGGTGCACGCTTAAAAGCCCAGGCCTGGCAAACTAATCTCGAATCCGCGTAAAGTACCCGTTAGGTTAACGGAAGTTTCACCGACCGTAATTATAGTCGGTTTCCTAAGATAATAAAATTAAGTACTTTACAGCTTCATCCGAAAGATTTTCGCTTAGGTTCCTGGCATGTAAAACAGATCGAGCTGATTCCACTATGGTTCGCATCTCCCTTTCTATTTGTCCATTTTGCTGCAGTGTATACGTGTTTGTCCTGGTATGTAAAACTCCAAGCTCGTCCAATAACTCTCTGGTAGTCGAATTTTTGATTTCTGTCCCGTTGTCAGACCTTAGGCTTTTCACTTTTCTTCCAAATTGGTTTTCAACTAGTTTCATGTGTTTATCCAATGCTGCAGGGGCTTCATCCTTGATTCGTAAAAAATAAACAGTTCTAAAATGAGAAAAGTCGTCCTTGAATAAGAGAAAATATCTTGCCTTTTCCAGAGATAAGGTATCCATTTCACCTAAGTCAACATGTATCAGATCCAATACTTCCTTCGCTACCTTGTTATTTCGTGAGTGAGAGATATGATGTTGTTTGCCGTAGACACAGCCAACTCATACGTTGTTGTCCCAGTCGTCAATGTACCTTATATTGTTTCGGTCAAAAATACTTTTGCAGTACTTCACATTCTGATGTGCCAGCCTTTCGTGCCAGACTTTGATTGAGTTGGCCATCATGCACATTCCTATGACCTCTCTACGGAACATCATTTGATTTATAATTATTCGAGTCGTTGTGCTACTGCTATTTGCTCCTTTCTATCGGCCGTTTCGATAGAAAGGAACCGATTGACGTGTTTGCATTGGCAGTCTGAATAAATCCTTTATCCAACATTTGGGTAAACGAAAATAGATTGAATGGTATATTATGAACGTATAAAACGTCTTGCAGGGTTGCTGGATACCATTCCCTTCCACTAAAGGCCTCGAGTTCGACGTCAACTACTCCGATTCCATTGATTTCCGTGTTGTTCCAGAATATCAAATTCATATACTCCTCCAGCGCTTTGTAGTTTGTCAGCCATTCTTTCCTGTAGGTCAGTGCTGCCACACAGCACAAATCTTGATACCAAATATCCTATCGATCTCGTCTTCAGTTCTTGTTATTTATTTTCGTAGACGTCAGTCCTACAGTGACAAGAGCTCGTCGTTGTCCTTTGATTTTATCTCCTTTGTTTGATTCGTCTGACTTCTCATTTTTACATTCCTTTGCGAAATGCCTTTTTGATTGCAGTTGTTACAATTGTAGGTTTTCCTGCAATACTCCAAATATTTCTGACACGGCTTATTTTTGCAATATTTCTTTACGTGTCCCTTCTGTCCACATTTGAAACATTCGACTCCTGAATTTTTCAGCTGATTTCTGTCGTTGTTATCTTGCGATTTCTGCTTTAAAATGAGGGCAGTCTGTGCAGTTGATTCCTTCTTGTCGTCTTCCTTCAATCTGTCTTCTTCCAGTCGAAGTCGTTCAATTAAGGTGTCGATGTTCTTGTCCGTTGAATTAGCATTATCCCATGATATCCTGAATTGGTATAGTTTCGGTGGCAGTATTCCGAGCATTCTTGTTATAATCCAGCTTTCCTTAATTGTTTCTCCTTCAGCTTTTAAGTCTTCTGCATATTGTTGGACTGATAAGCAATTCTCCGCTACAGACTTGCTTGAGTCATACTAATAATTAAAAAAATTTCTCTGTAACCCTTCAGTTGTGAGATCGAACCTTTTACCATACAAGATTTCTAATAATTTGTGTATCATACTATACGCAGAGGTGCAATTTGCAGTTTTCTTTGCGATATTACTGCTCACATTTAAACCTATACAACTTTGAGCGTCTAAATACTTTTTAATCCACGCTGCGATATCTGCTGCATTATTCGCATCGTCAGGTTTAAGAGTAATGCCGCTCGCAATGTTATACAAATTCTTCGATGTCAATGTAAGTTTCATCTTACATTGACATCGAAGAATTTGTATAAACTTCCATGAAATATAATTAATATTTCCCTGCGAATCTTCTTCTGACAAAGTTTCCATTTGAGATTTCACGATATCCATATTGACAGACTAAATAATTTACTTAAATAGTTTGTGTCTTATCTAAATACACTTACGGTGATGGCGGGTAGCAATTCACGATCATTTACGAACAGTGTCGAGGTTACCGACGATTGAAGCTCGTCAAAGATGGAGATTGCGGACGATGAACGGAGATGTTGCTGACACGTGTCTCGACGCAACTTGCGGTTCTCAATTTATGCCTTTTCCTTTCTCTCGGACAAATTCGACCGTCGAGGTTCGTTCACGGGTCCTGGGCCCATAACCTGAGGTGACTTCTTGTAAGAGTGAACGAATTAAAAGGCGAGATAAGATTAACGAGAACGTTTATTAGCTTAGATACGTCCGACTTGGATTTTACGCAAAAAGCATCTGCTATCGTGAACAATTGACGAAATAAAATAAACAAATAAATTATTTTGTATTTTTATCTGATAAATGTGTATGTTATGGACAAAGTGATTAATCGGGCATTATTCATAATGACCGGGCATTATGAATAATGACTAAAGGGCGCGCAGTGTGATAAATATTGATTCATTTATCAAATTGACCGGTCATTATGAATACTGCTACCACCTAGTCGGGCAAAGTGATAATAATACGTTGAGGAGTTATCATCCGACATACGCTAGCCAATCGGCACTCGGTTGCGTGTGTGTATCGTGTTTAGTGCCGAATTTTAAATTTGATTAAAAAAACTCCACTTATTTCACTTAGAAATATTTATTTTTTGTGAATTATTTCAAAGTACTATTAACGGATATTCTTCCGGTAAGTTAGAAGTAACTTCCATTTTTGACTCTCACTTTTTCTATCATTAACAAATACGCTGATTTTTGAGATTTGTAATGACGGCTGTAAATATAAAAGTCTCTGTAATCCGAACAACATATACTTGTAAATCGGTAGACTATCTTTCAGCCAAACTGCTAATAACTTCTTTTATTTAGTATGGTAAATGCATTTCGGTCCTATTTTACATCATGGACCCTCTTCAGTACCTTCATACTCCCAGATCTTATATGCGCTTCTACGGCACTAATACGGCTAATTTACATGCAAATATTCACACAGTTGGTAACTGTGGTGCTAAAACAGTTAGGGTTGCACATTAAATGTAATTTTTTAATTTGTTATAATATATGTATAAAACCGAATTTAAAAAATTAAAAAATATACAAAAATACATACTTTTTTGGTGACTGTGGAATCAATTCCGCACTATATATATATATACCAATAAAACATCACTGTGGTATACAATTTTCAGTGGTAATACGTCACATAACCAACCCGTACAAATTTACTCTGTAACACACTCGTTATACAGTCTTATCTCACTGCGCCATCTATCAGAGGGTACCATCTCTGATCAATTTGCATACCGTTAGAAATGTTGATCAAATTATTATTTTTACTATTGTTGTATTTTATTATTTCTATGTGTTCTTTAAATTTGCGTTTATAAATATCCCGTTCATTATGTAAAATTTGTACACTATTTCTATCAATTTGACAATTATTATTAACAACATGAGGGTACCAAGGAGAAATATTATTTTTCAAACGTATAGCTGCTTCATGTTCTTTAATTCGTTTTTCCAATGTACGACCTGTTTCCCCGATATAAACTTTCGGGTTCTGACAGTTGCAATTAATTTTATACACAGTACCAATCTTTTTTTTTCCTTATCAATTTTAATTGGGTTAGTTCTTACTTTAATATTGTTTAATATCTTATTGGTCAAGGACGGGGCCAAAACAATTTCATCACTTTTTAAAAAATTTATACACTTATTATATATAATATCCACATAAGGGAAACTATTAGAGATGTTTTTTATTCTGCTTAATATTAAATTTATTTCTTTCATAATTAGTATGCCATTTCTTTAATATGTATTGTGGGTAACCATTAAGAATAAATTTTAAATTTAATTTATTATATGCTATGATTTGTTCGTTATTATTAGTGATTCTTGTGTATATTTTCCTCAGTTCCATTATATATACATTCTTTTTAAAACTTATTGGTGCACTTGAGTAATAGTTCATTGTTTTTTGTACATTGGGGGATTTTGTATAAGTAGTAAATGAATATTTTTCATTTTCTTTATTGTTATATCCAGGAAATTAATTTTATTATCTTGTTCTAACTCTATGTCAAATTTTATATGTTGACTTATATTGTTTACAATCTTCATAAATGAAAAAGATATTTTAATTTTATTATTAAAGATTAATAAATAATCATCTACGTACCTTCTTACTATTTTTACCCCAGGTATATTTTGTATTTTAACATCAATATTCTTTATTTCTAACTCGGCAACTAATTATATTTAATATTTAATTTACGCTGATTTTGTAAAAATTTAATTGTTTTCACCTTTTTCTGCTATTAACTTGTTTAATCGGTTGTTCATGTCACTTAATGATTCCTCCATGATCGTTACTTTTGTCAAAGAAAAAAGATTAACTACTGGTCACGTAAATTTAAAATTTGGTAATAAATGCAGTACGCATGCGCAACTAAGATGTAAATTCTGAGTGGCTAGCGTATGTCGGATGATCACTCCTCAACGTATTATTATCACTTTGCCCGACTAGGTGGTACAATATTCATAATGATCAGGTCAATTTGATAAATTTTTGAAATTTATTACAATGCCCGATTTTGTTGGTCATTATTCATAATGCCCGTATTAATCACTTTGTCCATAACATATATACAACCGAGAAGATTATGTTTCAAGTTATAAACAGACGGTCTTTCGATGGTCGGACATACAAAACAAGCAAATGAACAGATAGCGCCTAACTAAAGCGCAATTTACAATAACGAATATGATTAGTCTTAACAATATCTCGTCCTATTCTAATAACCAATAACCAATATTCTAATAACTCCAAAACTCAGCGTTATATCGGGGACTTGTAATATCGATGTATCTATAGTTGAGTCGATTCAGACGTCTCCTGAGATGCAATACTCTGTTGATTTTTGATGTTAAAATGTTTTCTCTAAAAAAAGGGGAAAAGAAATTAATTTGAGTAGATAATCTCTTTCGATATACATACCTAGAAGCTGCAGCTATGCGTGGATGTATCAGGCTATCCAATATTCTAACCCCAAAACTCAGCGTTTAGATATTAAAAATTAAAACTGTCAAATCCATCTGTAGCTCGCTTGTATTGGATGAATTAGATTGTACCGAGCGGGCTGCTTCTTGATTTTTTTCATTATTCAATACAAATAAATAAACCAGAAGCATTGGTCGATCTCCCGACCATGCTGTCATGTAGCATTAGGTGCTTGCGTTTATATATTACATATCTAACGGATGGTGTCACTCATCGGTAGGGCAAAAATTTTTTTTCTTCGAAACAAACACAGAAGATGACTTTTTTATTTTACGTCGTCGTTCGAATTGTTGGCAGCCGAAAGGAGGCAAGCCACTTCCGCAAGAGAATAGATGTAAATGGAAGAGGAAGAACAGAAGCGTGGAACTCAATATCATGTGAAATGGAAAATAGACTTTCTTCTTGTGCATGACTTAAAACCACTTACGCGATCAAATCCAAGAGAGTGGCAAATAATCCGTTTGAATTTAAATATCGAATATATTTTATAATTGCTTAATAGTCATTTTTCAAAACATAATTAGAGTTTTACAGAATGCTTTATCCTACAACTCATTTACAATATTTCTATAAATTAAATTATTACAATAAGAATATTTTTAAAAAAATATTTCACGACTTTCTAAGTTATTATAAGTGCAAAGCGACTCTTTAATATTGCTTAATCGTGGCGACTAAAGCGATGTGATCGGCCCCTTATTCTCTGTATCGCTCATTAACAACGGATGAATTCATTTCTTCACCGCTATAATACTTATTCGCGCTTCCTGGAGAGACAACCGCATTACTTCCGGAGATATCGGCTCCTATAGAGAACCTAAACATATCTTTGAGTGGAGCCATTCGAGTGCAATGTGTTTTAACACAAGCTGAAGTCTCAGACATATAAAAGCATCTATTATAAATTTCTAACTTTATTAATTCCGAAGGATTAAACTTTTCGTTTTAATGGCAACGAGAGAGAAATGTACATTTAAAACAATGATCAGACTTTGTAAAGAATTCTCAAAAACTCATTTTAATACGCGAATAAAATTTCATATATTTAATCACGCGATTTCATATTAAATGTAATTTCATAACAATGAATTACAACAATTCTTAACAATAAACTGCATTTAACAATATTGTATTGTTGCGATTTGGAAGCGAAAATGGATTTATAATTGAGATTTGTTTAATATTAATTACGATATAATCGAATTTCTTTACAGGGGAGATGATGATGCTGAACCAAGTGGTCAGCAAGTTACGGATTGTCCTACAAAGGTAAGATATTTATCTTTCTCTTGGAAAATCAGCGTTATTTATGACTAAGATTGAGTTAGTATCTACGAGTATTTTTCTAAAGCAGTTTTATATACTTTTTCCGTTAACGTTGCAAGTGTAAATGACTTTGATTATCGATTTTTCTTAGTTGGACGGAAATTGTCTTGGAACAAAGTGTTTCCCCTCAAACAAAGAAGATTTACAGTTCCCAGACAAGTATTCAAAGAGGAGAAAATTTATAGAATTCTGCAGAAATGCATTCTATAAATTATGTTGTTGTCGTCGTATGTCGGGCGAGATTACCGATTCACGGGTAAGTTCTCGTTCTTTATACAATCCTTGAATTAAAGAAGCTTATAATTAAGATTCTGTTTTTTTCAGAACTGCGAATTGGAACATAATCTGGCACGTTCTCAAATTCGACAGAATTCATCGAAATATGATGAACACATTCTTAATGAGAATTACGAGTTTGAAGGAATAGGAAATGGAAATTTCGGTACAGTTTATTTGGCTCGGTGTAAAAATTCAGACGATAAACTGGCTCTGAAAGCCGTCAAGATGAAGCGCTTTTGTCTTTCACAGGTATGCTTTGAGCTTCGTTTTCGTGTCGCCGTCAAAAAACAGAACACGTATATTAAATTATTCTTGACTTCAAAAATCATCATTTATGTTATTACACGCTTATCGAAATTTATTTAATTATTAATGATGCACTAAGCGATGTTCTATAAACATTAATTAATATAAAAATATTATGTAGATATTATTAAGTGTAAATTAAGATAATTTCTTTACAGAGGCGCGAGTTAAAGAGAGAAAAAACTGCATGGACGTTCGCATCGAGCCATCCACATATTGTGACGTTAATGAGTTGTTTCAAAATGAGTACGAGGTAAATTTTAACCTTTTTCATTTGAGTTATTGGCAATACTTTATGCTTCTGTAGTCTAATAATTCTTTTCTTCAGTTTCTGTTTTGTCTGCGAGTATGTGGACGGAAAGGACTTGACAACTTACATACGCCACAACAAATTTCTGGAGGAAGCCGAAGCCAAAATACTCGCTGCTCAAGTGGCTTCGGCCATCACGTTTATTCATAACAAAGGTGATTTTCTAAATTTATTTATTCATGTTTTCACAAATGCAAATTGTATGACGAATTTGTTTCTGTCTTCGACAGGGATAATTCATAGGGACATTAGCTCCAGCAACATCATGATAGATAGGACGAAAGGAGCACAGTTAATCGATTTCGGTCAGTGCACAGTGAGTAGTGTATACTGTAATATCCTAAGTTACGTAGAGGTACACATTTTATGACATTGTCGTTTCTTTCCGTCAGTATGAACGTAATCCCAAAGACTATTGCGGGACTTTGTTCTATCTTTGTCCAGAAATTCTTGAGAGAAAGCCATACGGTAAGGTGCTCTATTCGAATTTAATCGAATCATTTCGTTTAACTCTTGTAATCAATACGTATTACGTTTAGATGCTTACTGCGATTGGTGGGCATTTGCAATAATATTATATGAGATGTTAATTGGACAAACCCCAATGGCTATTTATTTGAAAAGAATTAACAACGTTGACAAAATGAACCTGACGTCCCTTATCGAGATGGCGAAAAGTAAGCCATCGTTATTTTTAATTTGTTAACAAGAAAGAGAAACGTTGTGACTAATGTAAGCGTGTCTTTTCAGTGGCTCAAAATGTTTAGTTGCAGTATCCAATGTGACTGTCGATGAATGCCGTAGACATGATCGAGGATCTACTACAAAAGGTAAGGTTATAATATCTACTCTAGTTATGACACATTTCATTTGCATAATTATTTTTCATTACATTTCGAAGTATAAAATGTTAGTATTTATCTTGTTTTATACGAGAATTTCATAAATTTTATGTAGTTAATAAGAAACGCGTTCATTTAATAACATTTGAACACATTTTCTGAATAATTAGGTGAATATTTGAATAACTAATTCAATTTGTTTAATCAACACTGTTGAATACTTAATTTCAATGTTTGTGATAATCAAATTTTAATTAGTAATCATAAGCTGAATAACTTACTGTAATACGAATTGACTTTGAAAGTTTACAGATAAAAATATGATTAAAAATTACTAATTTTTATGATTTCTTGTCTTTTCAGGATCCAAATAAACGTCTTCAAGAAGGAGACATCAGAATACACAGATTTTTTGATGATGTCCCTTGGCCCGAATCAGTTCACAATTGACTGATTCAATATATATTTATATATATATTCAAAAGAAATTGTTTTTCAAAATATAATTTATTATATGATTTTGTTAATTATACTTAATTAAACTTTAATTGTATCTTTAAATGATTTCAACTAATCGTTTCGAATTAAACTTAATTGCGCTTGATCGTTTTTGGTAGTTTGTGTGTTGAATATTGTACGATAAGCATTCGTATTGTGTGGTGGATATTAAAAAAGAATCATGTAGGATTTGTATGGCGAATAGTCTGAACAAGCGCGAGTAAAGACGAGGATAAAGACTACAAGAATAATTAAATCCTGTATCAATAACACATATAATGAAAATGTATATAAAAAAATACATTAAATGCATGTGTGAAAGACTAACATTTATGATTTCGTTTAATTTGTTGCGAAATGTTTTGCGGATGTCGATGTCTAAACAACCCTACAGACATTTTGGAAAGACATTATTGATATTCGTCAAAAGCTGTTATAGTGTACACAAGAAAACCGTCCCAGTGAAAATAATTTGAAAAATATTTTTTACTTCACAACTGTGTGCATAGGAAAACACTGGCAGCGCCGGATTAAGCCTTTAGCGAGCCTTAGACAAAATTTAAATTGGGGTTCCAGTTAAATAAGTTACTTCTAAACAAATCTTAAATAATGCCATTTTAAAATTTTAAATAATAATAGAGAATACAAACACTAATACACAGGGGTGATATTCAGCGGGTTCGCACAGGTTCGGCCGAACCCGTTGTTAAAATTTTCAGTCTTCCGAACCTTGTTAAACACACGGAACATTTCTCAGTGGTTTTGTTTTTTTTTTAAATATATTAAAATATACCAGTGGCGTGCCGTCATTGGAAGCGATGGAAGCGCCGATTCCACCTTCCAATGACTTTCCCTTGAATTTTATAAAATATAAATTTTTTCATATTTTAACGTACTTTGAATTAATTAAAATTACATAATGCAGTTATAATAAAATATTATCTTTTACAAATTTCTATACTACATGTGAAAAAAAAAACGATAAGATTGCTATTGTATATTCGAATAATTCGGTGGCGGAAGGAATGTCGAAACCGGGTCAGTCTCCAATCAGCCAGATTATATAGGCATTAGCACATGCGGTTTACAGTGCACCAAACTCACCCGGTTTAGCTCACCCGGCTAAACCGGGTAAGCGACACACTCGTAAAGAGTACAGCTTTATATCCCGGAGCGGTTGTGGGCTGTTAGCCACCTGCCTGTCAACTTCCAACCAGCCAGATTATAGGCATTGGCGCATGCGCTTTACAGAGCACCAACGTCACCCGGTTTAGCTGGTGGATGCTTCACACATAAAGCTTCTAACTTTATATCCCGGACCGGTTGTGGGCTGTTTAGCCGCCTGCCTGCTAGAT
This sequence comes from Centruroides vittatus, assembly GCF_030686945.1. Classification (NCBI taxonomy): domain Eukaryota; kingdom Metazoa; phylum Arthropoda; class Arachnida; order Scorpiones; family Buthidae; genus Centruroides; species Centruroides vittatus. The sequence goes on along the minus strand of NW_027121376.1, from coordinate 10,109 downwards.
ATTCGGCCGCTCTCGCCCGATTACGTGAATCACGAGTAGACTAGATCAACGGCGGGCAACCCCGGCCCACGGGCCAGCTACGGCTCGTGAAAAGTTTATATCCGGCCCGCGAGATCTTTAATAGATTATTAAATTGGAAAAATAACTAATTAATAGTTAATTTTCCAATTCTTTGTAATTTTCGAAAACGATAAGAGAAATAAATGTAGTATAAACTTTTTATTTATTTATTTCATATTTGCAGACTAAAAAAATTACGAGTCACAAGAAGGCGTCAATTAACTACTACGGCCCGCGGAAAAACGTAAAATTTATTCTGGCCCGTGTTATAAAAAAGGTTGCCCACCCTAGACTAGATTTATAACTTAACCCAACCGATAGGAGTTTACTGGCATGTTTTTATAATAGTTCTGTATAGTTGACAGGAGTTTAAAAAAAATCCATTAAAATATTTGATATATTTATTCCGCTCTCCCATCTTATATTACTTACGGGTTTCAATGTTAAACCGGTGATATTACGATTATAGTATGTCCCATCTGTAAGGGAATGCAGAAAAAACGTGTACAATTCTTGTATAATGTTAAAAAATTAACTGTTACTTTGGCATCATTATTTACAACCGAATTTAATGAATGAGACGTACAATGGTACAAAAAAAGCTCTAGAATTTATTTTTCTTAAATGTACAATCTAAGTATCGGTTGTCATAAAAATTTCTTTCCACATTTTTCCCAAGACTACAGATATTCGAGTACAAAGTAACTGGTTTCGAGTTATTTCTACTAAGAAGTAGTTAAATAATTAAGAGATTAGGGAATGGTTACATAAGTAAAACCCTGCTGACTTAAACAAAAGCTTAACCGAAACAATTACTAGCTCAGTACAGTGGGGAACTGATTTCCGTGTACACCTGGTACTAAAACGAATTACAGTAGTTAGAAAACAAATGACTATTAAGTTTAACATATTTACATCTATGGTGAGAAACGTTTAAAATTTACAACGGCCCTGTCGCGTCCTTTGAGATATACTAGTGATGCGACAAAAGAGGCATTTGACATTGACCGGTATCGGCACCCTCGGGATTTGTCACGCATGCATTCACTGTACACCTACCAAAATCGTCTCTGTTTCCATTCGTGAGCCACTCGCAGGGAGCAATTTTAACTCAGTGGATTGTTTAAATATTTAAAAATAAACAATATTTTATGTTATTTTTATATACGTTTCTTCGCAAAAGTATATTCATACAATTGAATATTTTGTACCAGGTATGTATAATTGTATATCCATCACAAATTTTATTTTACTAAGTAAGTTTTAATAATTTTATTTTTAATTTTAGCCCTTATATCATGGCTAGCGATTTAAACTGTAATTGTGATATTGAAAATTTACTTAAAAAAAGTTTTGGCTCAAGACAATATAATGAAAAAGAAGCCATTATTAAAAGAGAAAGACCAACGCCTAAATTAAATATAAGTACTTCGACAAAAAAATTTGTTCGACATTTTCACGATAAAATTTATCAAGACGTAAAATGGCTTTGTGGATGCATAAAAATGCAAAAATTGTTTTGTTGGCCTTGCCTATTATTTTCAAATGAAATTAGTGTGTGGAATAAGAATGGCTTTGACGATTTAAATAATTTGAGTAAAGCTAGAAAAAGACACGAAAATCGTAAATGTCACATCGATTCTTTCGTAAAATTGAAGCAATTTGGAAATCAAAATAGAATAGAATTTAACATTAGTAAACAATATAAAATTAATATTGAAAATTATAACAAGATAGTTACGGCTAATAGATATATTGTATCTAAATTAATAGATATTACATGCTTTTTAGCAAAGCAAGAATTGGCATTTAGAGGGCATAGGGAATGTATTGAATCTAATAACAGAGGTAATTATATTGAACTCGTTTCTTTATTAAGTACGTCAGATAATCAATTAAAAATGCATTTAGAGAAGTCTACAGTTTTTACTGGCTTATCGAACAAAATTCAAAATGAGCTCGTTAATTCGTTAGGAAACGTTTTATTGCAAGAAATTAAAAAAGAAATTGAAAACGCAAAATTTGTTGCTATAATTGTAGATGAAACAACGGACATTAGCCACAGAGCCCAGATGTCGACTGTATTTCGTTACGTGAAAGAAAACGGTAACGTCGAAGAAAGATTTGTGGGCTTTACTGATGCGAGTGAGAACAGAGACGCAAATTCGTTATTCACTCACATTAAGAGTTACTTAGACGAATTTCAATGCACTAAAAAATTAGTGGCACAAACATACGACGGTGCTGCCGTAATGGCCGGACAACATAATGGTGTCCGAGCTAAAATTAAAGAAATATCCAAACATGCTATTTTCGTACACTGTTATGCTCACAGATTGAACCTAGTTTTCTCTCAATCTGTTGGATATATAAAAGAATGTAAAATATTTTTTCAAACTATGACAGGATTTTCTTCATTTTTTTCTAAATCTTCTAAAAGATCTCACGCCTTAGACCTAGAAGTCAATAAGCGTTTTCCTTCAGCCACACCTATTAGATGGAATTACAATAGCAGGATTGTAAACTGCGTTATGGAGTATAAAGAAGAATTAAAACTTTTGTTGTTGAATATGGTTGAAAGTCCAGAACAATGGGATTCTGATACTACAATTGCCGCAAGAGGATTATACCATTATTTAATAGATTTTGATTTTCACTTTTTATTACTAGTTTTTCATCAAATATTTGCACATTCAGATATCCTTTTTGATATATTACAAAAAAAATTTTAATATAGCATATTGTATTACTAGAATAAATCACTTTATTGATTTTTTACGACAGAAAAGAAATGATTTTGATTTGATTTGGGACGCTTTGAAAAAAGATGAAACTTTTTTAGAAATTCAACCAAAAAGAGGAATGAGACATACTGATATTGAGTCTAAAAAGGATTTATATAGACGTCTGTTTTATGAAATAATGGATACATTGATACAAAATTGTATTGACAGATTTGCCGACATAAAATCTCTAGAATTTTTATCACTTTTAGATTTTAATAATTTTAAATATTATGAAAAACAATTTCCCGAAGAGAGTTTTAATGCTTTACGTAAATTTTATGGAGAATTTTTTAATTTATGTAAATTACGTAGTGAATTGCAATATTTATATTCGTGTCCGGACTATATTGGCAAGTCACTCTTAGACATAAAAAATATTATAATTAATGATGACCTAAACAAAGACGTACTAATAGAATTATATGGTTTAATATCATTAATTTTTACAATACCATCTACCAGTGCGTCTGTTGAGCGTAGTTTTTCAACAATGAAGCGAATTCATACATTCGCCAGGAACACTCAGTCGGAGGAAAGATTGTCGTCACTAGCGTTGCTTTCTATAGAAAAAGAACTTTTAAATACGTTGATGGAATCAACGACGAGTGACTTTTATGATAAAGTAATTAACGACTTTGCGGGAAAACATCGCCGAATAGAGTTAATTTATAGAAAATAAAAAAAAGAAACAAGTTTTTCTATAATTGTATTATGTATGTATTATTTGTATTTTAGAATTAAAGTACATAAATTGTTTATTTTTGTCATTCGCACGTACGAATGGACCCTAGACCATCACTGACGCGCAATTAACTGATTGCCCCTGAAAGTCGGCTTCTTACAGAAACACAGCTTCCCTATCATCAAATGTCACGGCACGCCACTGAAATATACGTATTATACTCTGTAATACTACTAAACTAAACCTGTTCGCACCGAGCATTTCAATCTAGATTGTGAGCAAGGTCGGGGACTATGTCTTGGTGCGATCTCTCTCAACCGAAACGAGGTTTAATCGCGATCGATTCAAGAGAGTTCTTGAAACTAGATCCAGTCATAAGAGAGATCCTACAATCCCACACGCGCGAGATAATACAAGATGGCTGTGTTATCTCGCGTCGGTCTATGGACAGCGAAATAAAAAGGATATTGTATTTCGAGAGATGATGACATCTGTCTATTATCAGCAGTGCCATTCGGGGTGAAAAATTTCTCTGCCTAAAAAAAAAAAAAAAAAAAAAAGGTCGACAGCACTAATATACTATTGTTGCCTGGTCTTCGCCCAGGGATCGTTACGTTCCAAATACGCCACTGATTATTAGATATATCGCAAGAAAAGTTATTGTATTTATTTCTAGCCAAAACTTCCATTTCTTTGTCGGTGATTGTCAGGGAAAAATTTTCTGCTAGCGAACCCTTTGTTAATTATTTTGAATATCACCACTGCTTATACAATAATAACTGTACAACAAAAGAGTTTCTGGTGCAACGAAAAACGTATATAATTTTAGCCATTAATCAGCCTTTAAAATATTTAAATTTTTCGTTTTGGATTTTTATTTCAGAAAATTTATCATTCTAGCCGTTTGGGATTGTCTTTAGTAAGCATTGTTAAAGACAGCTTTTCCTGTGCTATCGAATTTCTTAAATAATTTTTAACTCGTTTTAAAACAACGATTCTGCACCGAAGCCGGGCCCTAGACATTTGTCTAATTTGTCTATTGGTTAATCCTGCCCAATGTCACACTGGGCATCAATATATCCAATACCATATTACACATATATTACATAGATCCAGCACCATATTATAAATCTTGAAAATAAGATAACTTTTATATTTTTTTCCTGGCCATACTGACATACTTGGAAATGAAAAAGCCAACTTTCAGGCTATGGGCTGGTTCACACTATGACCGACTGGTCGGACTTCAAGTCGTGTTGCCATGGCAACAGCAGTTGGTCAACTGACTGGTCGTTCCAGTCTGACAGATTTAAAAAGTTAAATATTTGTAGCTGGGTCAGAGCAGTCAGTGAGCTACAGCCAATGAAAGCTTCGAAACTACAACCAATCAGACTTTGGATATATGAAAACTATTAAATCAATCAAACATAACTTTACTTTATATATATTTCTGATTTATTTAAATTTTTCCTTGTACCTTATTTCTTTCATAACCTCTTAAATTTTAAATGGGAACACATATGATTTTAATTTATATATTAAAAAACATTATCGACATAATGAGAAAAGATGGTATTATTTAGACTTTTCATAAGAATTTATCAACGAAGTAAGATCATAACTGCAAAGTTTAATCAGGTAGATTACAAAAATATTTTTAAAAATTAGAAAAACTTAAAACGATTTCTAACACCCGTTCTGATTGTCCTTACGAATTGGCCGCCGACATATAATCGTACTCAATGTGAATGCTTCTACTACTAGTTGGTCTGATTATAGGATCGTTCAGGTTGGACCAGTCGGTCATAGTGTGAAACAGCCTCTCTCACATAGCAGCCTTACAAATTATATTCATGACAATGCTGTGCAAAAGTGGAATCAACAATGGTTCAGCAGTAAAACTGGTAGAATAACAAGACTTTATTTTTCTAGTGTTGAATGCAGGTTCTCATCACCACTTAGAGATTTAATGTTTGCTACTGCTCCACTATTTACTGAGCATAATTTTAGAAGCTACCTGGCAATGTATAACCGGGCAGAAACTGCCTCTTGCTTTTGCTCTACAGAAAACCTAGACACCGTCGACCGTATGATCTATCATTGTCCAATTTACTATCAAGATAGACTTATTCTGAAATTAGAAATCTTTACGCTTGGTTTCAGGTGGCCATATCCATTCGATAAGCTTGTTCAGAAGCCACTGTTTGATGCTTTTTACAATTATGTTCAAAAAATATGGAAGATAAGACTATAATTTATAATTTCTAGTTTTACATTTTAGTTTTCACTAAAAGCCGAATACTGATTTTATGTTTACTTTGTATCATGTACAGTCAAACCTGTTTTTATGCGGGGATAGGGACCGCATTAAAAAAACGCATTAAAAAAAATCTCACGAAACTTCACGAATGGCTGTAAATAATAGTTTTCGCAACACAATTAAAAAAATAATTTTTTTATGCGGTCAACAGGGACCGCATAAAAAAAGTCTCACATAGAAAATAACTCAAAACCGTACGAAATAGAATTTATTGACAACAGATGTCAGCACTTGACTGCATCGTCTGGTCTATCGTCTGTTTTACATATTTTTGTCCAGGTGGTGTTTTGTTGACTTAAAAAGTAAATTATTTCATTTTTCGCATATTCATGCAATAATATTACTATAATAAGTGCATTTATGCTATAATAAGTCAACGTAAGACATGACGAATCGCACGAGACTAGTCGCCAACTATACCGCACAAATTAAAAATTCGCATTAAAAAAATCGCACAAATAAAAATCGCACATAAAAGGAGCGCATAAAAACAGGTTTGACTGTATTTTTGTTTATGTATTCTTAGTGTTATATACCCATAGGAGTGGTGCACTTATTCTAATAAAAAAGAAAAAAGAGACAGAAACCACCACACGGCCTTTCACCCATGATAAAAAAAATGTTTAGAGAGTGAGTTTGCTAGAGTTATTATTTTATCATGTCACACCTGATAGTTTTAGTACAACAAGCGTTCTTAATAGAAACCGTCAAATTCAAAACTCCACCACTCAACGAGATCAAAACATAAAAATAAGAATATTACGTAAGACGAGATCTATTACCCCCTACCCCCGAGTAAGAAATTGTAAGAAATCCTTGACCCCACCCACCCCAAAATACCTTATGTAATTTATGGACAGCCTCTTATATGCTCTCTTCTTGAATTAACCACACTCATTTTAAAAGTTTAATTCTGGTACTCTTCCAAAGTATATTTTTGGTTTTAACTGAAGCAGCAAATTTTAAATGCTAATGTTCATGTGCACTTCTTTCATTGTTTGAAGTATAAACTTAAAACTAAAATCTAATCATTTTCAATTTATGAAGTTTAAATTTTATTACAGGTATCTATATACATTGAATCCATCTGTACAATTTGGAAGAATTCAAGTTCCAAAAACCAAATCCAAGACCAAACTTTGGAGATATCCTTTTCATTAATTTTTTTCAACTGACATAATAATTTCTTTAAAATATACCTTAATGAAAAACACATTATCATGCAAGATTTAGATCAAAAGATAATGAAAATATTCACAAGAGAAGTGAGTGCGTAAAGATGCAACTCAGAAGTCAGGAATTGATAAACTGTTACCAGGGGTGACTATTGATGATTTTCCCTTTAATCCATGTGGATATTCTATGGTTTACTGAAAGGAGTAAGTTTTGTTTAACCTTTGAAATCAATTTAAAATTGATGATTAATAATGATCTTATTTATATGTAGGGTTATTACATAACAATTCACATCACACCAGAAACACTTTGTTCATAGGTGAGTTTTGAAACTAATATTCCTCAGGTTTGTAATAAATTATAGGTAATTCAACTTCAGTCTTATCGACAAAATCTACAATAAGACAAGTCTCGCCAAAACACACATTTTATTTCTTAATATTAAACTTTTCTAATGGTGTAGTTTCGAAATGCATTTTGTAACTAGGATGTTACAAAAAAGTTAAGGATTTGAGAAATGTTTTGGCAAAACTTGTTACTGTAGATTGTCACAGCAGTGTTTTTTAATGTTTTTCTTATCCATGGACCAGTAAAATTATGAATAATTTTGCATGGACCAATAATTATATGCAACTATGAATTATGCTTATCTACAGTTTCTGTATGTAATTGTAGATTACTATTTAAATGTCATCTGTAATTAACTGTGCCAATGTCAGTATGATCAAAAATTTTTCTGTGGATGCAGTGCTAGTTTGAAAAATATCAGTCCCTAGACCAGTAATTGAAAAACACTGGTATAGAGCCGTGGTTCTCAATCTTTTTGAAGTCAGGGAATACTAAACTTTGACAACCCCCCACAGTACACTAGCTTTAAAGCAGGGGTAGCAAACTTTTTTAAAATCAAAAGTGCACACTGTCTAGTATGATGTCATTGGTGTTTACTGATTACATTCCCATACAAAAGTTATTGTACATTGTATCAATTTTTCTTTTGCAACAATTTTTAATTGTATATTTTAATTTTTGTGGAACACTTGAAGTGGCTTCACGGAGCACCTGTGTTCCGCAGACCATGAATTGGGAACCACAGGTCTAGAGGATGCAGTTGAATTATAGAATTGCATTATATTTGTTTAAATTTGGTTTTTACGTTGAGAATGTTATCTTTAATATTTAGGAATGTCATCATGAATTGTTTTCTCAATTACTGCGGACTTTTCATCCAGGAAAATTCATTATGACCATTTTGGCAAATAAGGTATGTAATTTAAGGGTTAGTTTTATAGGTTAATGTTACCTATGGTAGCCAAGATGGCGACGGGGAAATTTTTCTACCCTACAATCTAGACGGCGGCAGGGATTTTTCCCCCGCCCGTATATTGCACGCGGCGACCGCGAAATTTTTTCTTTCTACCGTACATTTCAACGGCGACGTGAAGGTTATTTCTACCCGACGGTCTATATTAAGAATACTAAAAAACACGAACGAAAAAACAAGAGCACTTACTTTGTTACTGAGCCTTTCCTCTTTTTCTTCGTTTCCCGTCGACTGAACTTGATTCTCCGGCATGAGAAGAGGATCTCTTTTGCGCTTTTCTTTTAACAATGTTCTCGTTTTTTTCCACCTTTTTCTTCTTGGCAATAGGTGCGGGAGCGGCCGGAATGGTCTCCGGTTCTTTCCAACTAGGTACTTTTCCGCGACCGGGAAATATCATTCTGACGTGTTTGATAAAGGTGTGGAATTTTTCGCCGGGATTTTTTAACGTCCAATTGTGATACTTCTTATACATGAATGCGTACATATACGAATCCGACAAATCTTCTGTGTAATGTTTCGGCAAATTCTTCTTGTTTTTTAAGTGACCCCACAATCTTTCGATATTCTGAGTATGAACGCCTGTAATCGGGTTGACAAAATTTTCAGAGTGGTTTACTGTTTTATGAGAAATTTCTATACCTTCTAAATCGTCGATGTGGTTATATCCCTTCCATTCGTCTGTGAACACTGAGCTGCCGGAGTTAACGTATTTCGAAATGATCCAATTGAGAGTTATTTCAGATCTGTCATTAACCTGGCATATAAAACAAGTCTTGTCCTCCCGGCACAAACCTCCGACGACCCATTTAGTGCTTTTCATCTTTCTTCCTTTCTCGTATTTTCGTTTACATATCACTGTTTCGTCTATTTCCACTGTTTTGCCGACGCCTCCTATTTTAAACGATGTCAGATTGTGTAAGGACACTAACATAACGAAACGTACGTGGTTAGCCCAGTCTATTCCTGCCTTTTTAGAAACGCCCGAGGAAATTGCCGAATTACTCGTCGTGCACTCTAAACCAATATAGTGCCATATGAATGCCAACAGATTGGCCCACGAAACATTGCCGCATTTCCCTTTGAACGTTCCATCGAAAGCCGAACTATTCCGCCTGCATTTTCGGCAACGCATCGCGCAAGACTTCCGGTCGCTGCGATAAATCAATTTGCATGTTTGGCCGCATTCCTCGCAAACTTCCTCGGCGTGTTGGAGGCCTAATTTCACGGCGAATTTCAGTCCGCCATCAATTCTTTCGTCTAATCCCAACTCGGAATACTCCGCTTCGATTAACTGATAAAAACGTCGTCCAGTACACTGTTTCCAAAATCCGTCCGATTCTAAATCACAATCCGCCATGACTCGGTTGCGAAATATCTATTCCAAAAATCACAGAAAACGCTTAGCCTACTTTTCAATATAAACAACTTTTCCAACAGCCTAAATTCGCAAATAAAATTAAGAACATTACAAATTACCTCGTAATAGAAAAATTCCAGAAGTAAGAAAAAACCAACGAAATCTCTCGGCACGACAAGACGCCCACTCATACTCGGAGGAAAAATTTGCATAATTCCGATAACACGCAATTCGAAGAATCAAAGCGCCCTCTACGGATATCTTCAGTTGATGACGAAATCATGACGTAATCCCGGTCGCAATCTCGAACGGAGAGTGAAAAAATTTCCCCACCGCGGTCTATAATTTCCCCGTCGGCCTCCATAATTTCCCCGTCGCCATCTTGGCTACCATAGGTAACATTAACC